>NW_025900157.1:0-30722 GCF_022539505.1 Lolium rigidum
CCGTTTTCCACTAGTGAGATCTTGAAGCAAAAATGGACGCCCAGGATAAGCCCGGGACGCCCACGTGTATGTAGAGAGTGATTTCCGCAACTACTTTTCACATATTGTTCAACTACAAGTCCTTTATATGTGTGCTTGTTATGATGTCTTATATCCCTTGGTTATGATGCTAATATAACCAAACCCTAACCTTGTTTGAGAACTATTCTAAAAGTGCAACACACCCTAAAGAAATCTTTACAACTCATCTATCCTAAATCATCGAGATTAGGTTACGCTCGGGACGATTGCATCTCATCTTATGCATTATAGCATCTTTGCTAGTTCTTTAAACATTGTCCTTACCGGACGATGATGGTATTTCAGAATTTGGAGTTCTCACGTATCGAAGCTTTTGCCTGCATAATCTTGCAGTCAAGAAAGGCAAGTTCATCGCTTGCTGTCATTTGATTATTTTTATCAACCTATATGCAAAGTACTATACTTATCACTCTTGCATTGAAAAGCAAAGTATTACTTTACAATTATGAATATGACTATGTGGTGGGCAATGGAACCATGGTATGTATTGATTGGTGGAGGTTCCATTGCATGGGCACTACTCATCTAGGACTAACTACCAATGCCGTCCAGTGATTCTAGCGCCGTACATATCGCGTTGACCATAAGATCTATAATGGCTCTGGGGAAGTCAGCTGTATCTTTTCCCTCTTGCATATCAAAGGACCTGGTAGAGCCTGGCTGGGTGTTGGAGATAACACTGCAGTAGGTTGGGAAATCCTTTAAAATCCCCATCCGTGTGGATGAGAGGCTCTATCGTCTATGAGGGATTGTCCATAGTACACCGGGGGTAAAACCGTATGATCGGGAGATGTCTACCGGGGGTGTACGGATGGACAAAAGGGTGGGTATGCAGGGTCGCGGAGAAGGCGGTGATTGGCTTGGATCTTACACCTGGCCCCACACCAAGGAAGTGTGGACGAGAAACGCATCTCGATTGGTATCAAGGATAAGTTCTCTTATGGGAAAATTAACGCACCTCTGCAGAGGGCATCAAACTGTGGCAGTCACTCCCTATTCCGGGAAGGGAACTACGAACGCGGCAGGAAAGGAACTCCGTGAAGTTCTGTTCAACCTGTGAAGACTGACGAGCATAGTTTTCAGAATAAAATAAACCTTTTGAAGAAATGTTTATAAAAACTTGCATTCGCCTATGACTTTCTTCTCTATGGCTGTAGCTAGTGCATGATACACCTATTTCCTAATATGAACTTGCTGAGTACGCTCGTACTCATCCCACTCTTAAATCCCCTGCTTAGCTATGGAGTCACCGGAGGAGGAACTACCATGGAACTCGAAGACAAAGAAGTCAACTGCAACAAGATGAAGAATACAATCAAAGAAGTCAATGGAGTCAACTTCTGCATCAGCTAGAGTGGAAACTTAGACTAGTACTAGAAGGGAACCTTTCCCTAATCCTAGCACCTAAATAGCTAGATTTCTATAGCAAGCCAAGTAGCTCTTAAGCTTGAGTTAGCAATAAGATAGACTACGAGTCGTTCTTCTGGAGCTTTATTTGAAGTTTTACCTCACTGTAAAGTAGGAGGCTATGTTGATCTTTTGTAAACAGTTTGTGTATCCTTCTATAGACATACCTTGGACTCGCATATGTTTCTGTTGTACCACTCTGAGGGATGTAATATGAGTGGAACGGTGTTTCACTTGTGTTACGTCAACGACTTGTGTACTACACCATGCAGTGGTACGCTGGGTCACCACATGCCGCCTTTTATTTACTCGCATTTTATTTATTTGCAATATCAAATACCCCTGAAAACCTGTTTGCTGGTGTTTACAGAGAATCCTCCATTGAAACTGCTCATCAACACCTTCCGCTCCTCGTTGGGTTAGAAACTCTTATTTATCGAAAGTACTACGATACACCCCTTATACTTGTGGGTCATCAAGACTATTTTCTGGTGCCGTTGCCGGGGAGTGAAGCGCTATTGAAGAGCGGAATCAGTAAAGGTAATTTTACTATAAGTGCTGTTTTTCTGCTAGCTGATTTATTTCAGCGATGGAGTCTTCTTCTTTGGACTCCTTATTTAGGTTTGTTCCTACCGCTGCTATGGTAGTGGACAAATCGCCGCAAGTTCAAGTTGATCCTTTTAAAATACCTATGAAAATTGTGTAACGTATTATGAATAACTGCTATTCAGGAGATGGAACTGTCCATCCGGGCGATCATTTGCTTTTTATACATGAATTATGCGAGTTGATCAAGTGTGCAGGTATTACTATATGGACAAAGTGAAGAGGAAATTATTCTCATTATCGCTTTGTGGAAGAGCTGCGGAGTGGTATAAGCTGTTGCGGAATGGCCGATCTATTGGATGGGAGGAAATTGTCCCTCTCTTTTACTCCAAGTTTTATCCTCCAAGTGAGATACATAAAGATCGGAATCAAATATATAATTTCTGGCCTCAAGATGGAGAAAATATTGCCCAAGCGTGGGGGAGATTGAAGTCACTAATGCTCAAATGCCCCATTCATGAGCTCCCAAGTAAAATTATTACTAATAACTTCTATGCGAGACTTTCTCTACATGATAAAGATTTATTGGATGCTTCTTGTTATGGATCATTTACCAAGATGAAGGAAGAAGCTAAATGGAATCTTCTCGACCGCATTCAAGAAAATACTGAAGGATGGGACAATGATAAAGGAAGAAAGTCAGGTATTAATTATGATTATGAATGCATTAAAACTCTTATGAAAACTGATTACTTCCATGATGCTACTGCTATTTATGGAGTTGATTCCCAAAATGTTGCAAATCTATATAAGGTGTTTGCTTCTTATTATGATATTCCAAAAGGGGAATGGAGTAATTATCATGCGCCTTATAAAGACATTGTTAGCAGTGTTCCTTCTAATGTTGTCGAGGTCACCAGTACCACTGATGGCATTCTACCTGAACCTTATATTGAAAAGATGCCTTTCCCTCCTAAGGTAAAGGAGCATTCTATTTTGTCTACTGTTGTTAGTAAAAATAAAAAGAAAGTTTCAGAACCCGATGAGCAAATTAATGTTGAACCTGTAGTAGCAATAGTAAAAGAACTTGTTACTAAAAATGTAGAAGATGAACATATTGTTTTTTGTGAAGATACTTCTAATATTGTTTCGCATCTTAATAAGCCTCGAAAGGCTAGTGTTCCTATGCTTTTTGTCAAAACTAGCTTGGTGGCCCGCGCATTTGCGCGCCTAGAATTAGTATATACTCCCTCTCTCCCAAATTAGGATGCATATTAGTTTTGGTTAAAGTAAAACTTCGTAAACTTTGATCAAATATATACATTATTATATCAACATCTACAATATTATCTCAATGATATTAGAATAGTCATGAAATATATTTTCATATTATATTTATTTTGTATTTAAAAAATAATATATTTTCATAGAGTTGATTTTTTTTTTGTAAAATTTGACTTTTACCAAACCTAATATACATCCTAAATTAGGATGGAGGTAGTACCATCATAATCGATGTTGTTTTCACTAAGCAATTATTCAATTGTTGTCTAATTTATTTAATATTTGCTACTTTTCTCTATCTCTACTACTTATAAAGGCACGAAGTGTTGTAGGAAAATTATATCTGCACCATACAATCCAATCACATCATACGGACACGATCTCTCCATTCTCCCCACCTCCTTCCTTCCGTCAGATGCGACGTCATCGCTCCAGGCGATTAGATCCTTGATCTCCACCATAATCCAATCAAAACTGACTACGCTAATCTGGCTTTCCTTCCAGGGCGTGGCTAGGGAGTGCGCGGTGACCCTATAGTCTTACGTGGTGCTCCCGATGGGCCATGTCCGAATCAGAAACTTTCCTAAAGTAGAAAGTGGGCCCGAAAGTGACAGCGATAGGTAACAGAAAAAAGAAAGCGAAAAGAAAGATGCATCCCGCTTCTGTTTCCTTCCACGCCGTGTAGAACAGGTCGACGAGCTACAGCTGTTTTTTTTCTTTTTTTTTTTTTTTTTTTTTTTTTTTTGAACGGGTAGAGGCCCGGAGGCCATGGAAGCTTTATTCATCAGGCGGTGGGTACAAAGTTACATCTGAACCCCTAAACGATAGGGGAAAGAGAGATAAGGCTACAACATTTAGAGAAAAACCCTGGGAAAAAAGTTTAAAACGCAATCAGGTCCCTGGTGTTCTCCACCGCGTCTGCGAGACCTCAAGGCTCGGGTGCCTGCGCCGCCGCCGGGGAACATGCCACTTGGGGCGACGCCGGCCATGAATCCCTTGCCGAGGTCGTGGAAGATCCTCCGCATCGGCACGCTGTTTTTTTTCTTATGTTTCAAAAAAAAAAGAAAAACCAGATCCAGAATGAGAAACCCTATACCTGCTCTCTCTCCTTTCTCCGCTCCCCCCTTTTTCCTGGAGCAGCCATTGGAACCAAAACTCCATGGCTTCCCCAAGTGATGGAACCAACAATTACAGGCAAACACCGTGCACCAAGAAACGGGAGGGAAAAGAAGGGCAACGAAGATCCATCACCAGGGGAAGTGCCAAACCAATCCAGGAAAAGGTTAAAAGTTATAGGCAAGTCGTTGCTTTCTTCCAAGTCCAGATCTGTTATTTGCATGTAAAAATCCTAGGAAAATAAGTTCAGCCTACAGAACAATCTCACTGTTCTACTATGAAAACTGGAAAACCAACCAATTTCAACAGCAGAAAAAGCATGTACTGTTGCAAGAAATTAGGATGTACTAATATTTGTAACCAGGATAATAGTTGCATCAGTTTAGTCACTGATAAAACTGCATGTACATAGAACTAAACTTGGAGAAGCGTGTCCATGTCCACCGGAAACCATACCGGTGTTAGAATAGCGAAAAAACATCAAACTTGTAGAACCTGTGCTCTGCCAAAATCATCATGTCTATCTGTTTGCACATAAGAACCTATACAAAGCATAGCAGGATGTACAAACTTCCCCAGGCTTCTCCCATGGCTGTAGGAATCTCTCCCAGAACTTTTTAAAACATCATTTTTCTTCAAGGCTTCTCCCAGAACTGTTTGAAACTGCAAGAAGAGGAAGCAAAAGTAGAAGTTATTAGTAGTTATTTTTCTAGTTGATTGTAACAAGAAAAGAAATAACCATGGCATGTAATATCTAAAAAATACCAACACTGGAAACATAAGAAATAATTTGAACTAACATTCTTCTTACAATTTACATGTAAAAAAATGCTGAAAAATGTAAATGTTTCTATTTTGTCTAGCTGTACAGATGAATTTCTGGTTTCCTGATCATGGTATTGACCTTAATAATCCAGTACAAGAAGAATACCATTATCAACACCATTCTGAGGCCCCGACAGACCGGGTGGAGGTCAGAGATTCATACAGACACAAAGAAGGCCCTATTTTCAAGCAGGGAAGTCGTTTCGATTTAATCCATTCTTGGGGTCCGAAAAAGACACTGGATATGTGATATGTGAATTTGCACTTCAAAGCGTTCTCCGAGGGGATTCATTCTACGCAAAGCCTAACTCAAGTATAAAAGCCATACCCAGATATGTTGTTTGATAGTTGGGAAGAAGCAAAGATGTGCTACAATAGATATGATAAACATGCCTACTATTGACAAGCAGAAGGACAAATGCCTGTTTGTATGTAACAAAAGTGGAAAAAATGTAGACATAAACAAGCAGGATGTTCCACCTGTGAGGCAGCGGAACCGTTTCATAACTCAGAAGACTGAATGCAAAGCATGCCTCCGAGTTAAGAGAAGGGGTCAGAAATGGTTCGTCACAATGTTCATTGAGGACCACAACCATCCATGTATTAAAAAGTTCTCATTGAGAAGGTTCTTACGTTCACATAAAGCATAATTACAAAATGTAATCGGCTTTCAAAAAATAAAAGAAACATCCAATAGCATACCTGGTTTATTTTTTTAGAGGGTACACTTCCTGCAAGGCCATCACCAACATCAGCTGCGCCTTCACCATGCTCACCTACAGTTGGAACTTCCTTTGTTTCTGGTAACTGAGATGCAATATGATGATCTTGGTGCACTTCTGTTTCATCAGCACTGACTTTAAGCTGGAGCTGCAACTTCTCCTTCATCTTAATGTATTTCGAGTTATCGACTGTCCTGCCTTGGACAAGTTTTGCGGTGAAGATTCCTGCAGCATAACCATAAAATAACACATATAAGCTGAAGGATAAAAACAGCGAGTCATGAACCCAAAAAATGGAGTCCATCTGCCATACCATTATGACCAAGCGCTGGTGTTAGAAAAGTCTGCTTGTAGAAAAGGACAAATTCTGTAAGCACACACAACATATAAACGATTTTAGTTGAAATTGTTACATACAAAACATCCTGATAATAGTATGGAAGATGGAAACATATACACCCCGTGCATGAATAACAACAAAAATTAAAATAGCCATACTAAAAAAAGGATGTACATACCCACAATTATTTACATCACATTAAAAAGTGAATCAAAAAATTTAAAAGGAGACATACTATGATGATGTATATATTGCCATTTTTGTACATCCCGTATATTTAGACAGAAGTTAAAATAATACTAGGTGTGCTATGATGATGTATATGTTGCCATCTTTTTACATCCCGTATATTGAATCAAAAATTGTTGAAAAAAAGCAAAATACTAACATGATGTATATAAACCAAAAGTTAAAATAAGGGCAATACTAGGTATGCTATGATGATGTATATATTGCCATTTTTGTACATTCTGTATATTGAGTCAAAAATTGTTGGAAAAAGCAAAATACTAACAAGATGTATATAAACCAAAGTTAAAATAATACTAGCCATACTTTGATGATGTATATATTGCCATTTCTTTTTACATCCCGTATATTTAGACAGAAGTTAAAATAATAGTAGCCATACTATCTTATTGTATATATTGCCATTTTATTACATCCTAAATATACATGGTTAAAAGACTGAAAATCCTAGTATATACTCCAATACAATGCTCTATACTCATACGTGCATACTATCAGTACTAAGCATGGCAAAAAATACATCGTGTGAAGAGATTATTACATGCCATGTACATGAACAAAAATCTTCTACAGATCACATACGGCAAAAACTACAGATAAACTTAACTATTACTGCACAGAAAACCACCTAAACGAACAAAAAATCTTCTACAAATGACCTATACGAACACATCCGTGTACTACAACACGAGAACAGCCAGTACTACACACCAAACTAGATCCGCCATGTCTACCTAGTCGAGAACAACCATACTGAACGAGCGAATCCGACACCGGTCAGTCGAGCAAAACGCGATGAATCGAAGCAACTAGCGGGATTATGAACAAGCGATGTAGAATAACTCACCAGAACTACGAATAGCTGATGCTCTGCCTCCCCGAATTCTCTGCCGACAGCTCAAGCGGCCTCAGAATCGTCGATTCGCGCAGGCGCGACGCCAAATCTCGTCGCAGACTCGCCCACGAAGGTCGGCCGGGCACAGTATCGACGATTCGGGGAGGCGCAGCCCCGAAACAACTTCTACCAACGGGAACCACCGCACCGGAATCATCAATCCGCGGGAGCCGCGGCATTGAAACTTCTCCACAGCTTCTCGCAACAACCTGGGGGACTCAGCCGTGGTTTCTGGTTGGCCAGATCGACGCCGACAAACTGAATCGAGGGGTGGAGGACGGGAGGGAGGAGGGAGGGAGGAGGACGGAAGCGAGGACGAGAGGAGGGGAATGGAGCGAGAGACGGAGAGAGTCGACGCTGGATTAGGAACGGGGACGTGAGTGTCGTTGGTTTGTCCGGTAGGGCCGCTTGTTTGAGGCCGCTAGATAAGAATCCGACGCGCGAGACGACAGAGCACTGCGTAAGACAAGGGAGTGCCCCAGCAGGAATTAGATTTTGCGTTCCTTCCAATCTGTGCGTTTGTGCTCTACACACTCCGCGATTCACGCCATTGCCCACGATCGGGCCGCCGCCCTCTGCACCCCACGTCCACAGCGTCGTGCCCTGCCTCTCCACACCCGCACTCCAGCTGGCCACGATTTGTGTGCCGGCCCCTACAACCGCAGACCGCCGTGCACAAGAAACACGGACGGCCGCTGCCGCAAGCAACAGCGCCACCGTTTCCCCCAAACAGGAGATGCAAAATCCGTCGCGGCCGCTCTGCAGAAGCACATCTTGATGGAACAGGTCGAATCAATGGATCTTATAGCATAGTGAGTATAGTTCGATTTGCAAGTAGCAACTTTGATTACTGAATCTTATTTTATTGCAACGGTTTGCCATGCTGCAATCAGTATCCGATGATCCGATCCACCCACACACAACTGATGTTTAGTTAGGAATATGTTTGTGCACTTCTGCTCTGTATACTGTGTTTGGGGCACCACAAAAAAAGATGGGTTTTTATTCAGTATTGTAAATTAACCACGGCACAACTCCATGGGTAGCAATTAGTACTTTTTTTTATGGAACGCGGATGTTCATCTTGATGTTCCAATTGTCTTCTCCATTAGCCATTTCTACGGCACCACCTGAAGGCCATTTTTGATAGGCTAACCTGAATACCATGATTTCGCCAAAGCTACCATACTTGCAGGAGTTCCAAGGGCATTAGTATGTATGGAAGTTGAAGAATTGAACAGGGCTATAGGCACATGATATTTAGAGTTCCCATGTCGCACGAATTGTTCTCTCTATATTGTGTGGTATATATCTAAGCTTTCAAATCAGTTCAACAAATAGAACGTTCAGCCCTTTTCTTCTTGGATGAGCTTTCAAAAGTTGCAGGAGTAGCTAATTAATACATGAAGAAAGTAACACATGAAAATGCAGCACACGTGTCATATAAAATGCAACCAAACAAACGTTTATCTCAATAAATAAATTTTCTTCATAGTATTTTCTCATCAATAGTACTGCAGTCTGATACAATGATTTTAAGGTGGAATTCCACCACAGTGTATATTTTATCCGCAACTATTTGCTGATGCAGGTACAATATCGTGTTAAATGCCTTTTACTTTCTGTATTAGTTCAGCACCAAATTGTTCTTACTAAGTTGTGATATGCTCAGGTTTAATTTATACTCCCTCTATTTCAAAATAAGTGTAACAACTTTTTCTAAATATGGATTTATCTACACACTAAAACACGTTAGATACATCTCTATCTAAACAAAGTTGTGACATTTAGTTTAGACAGGATTTGCATGCCTGATTTAATATAATAGATATTACATTACACAGGTCATGGGAAGAAAAATTTATTGTTATGTCATCTTCCACTTCCAACTGGGCATATTCTCCATAGGAGGATATAAGCAACACCCAGTCCTTGGATGGATGAGACAGTTGTGTTCTTCTTTGTATTTTTTATTGCATCTATTTTGAAGTTAACAACACCTGGAGAGCTTTTACATTTCTCAACAGGTTTCATACTGTTGTAAATACTGAAATTAGTAACACATTGATAGATTTTACATTCATCTGTTTTCTGTATTTCCTATATTGTTTCAGAATGAGTCTGCTATCTCGCTAAGTTAGGAGAATGAATCTGCAGAAAGGTTAGTGTTTATGAAGACTACCATTTTGTTAACCCAAGGTTACCATTGGTGCTTCACAGGATGCATGCCCACAAATGAATATGTATGTACATGCGTACTGACCATAGGCCCGAGCTGAAACTAATTAAGATAAGTTTGGCATATCTGTGATATACCTTTGGTGTTGTGAGAAAAGAAGATTCTATTTTCAGAACACTTGGGACAGAGGATATCGATCAGCAGTTAACAGCCATAAGTGAACGTGATTTAGCGGCCATGAAATTGACTACGATGAAGTCTTTTAGCATTCATTGTTGTTCCGTTCCATTACTATTACTATCCAAGAAACAGTCAGTTAACCATTTCAAGTGTAGCATCCCCTGTGTGGTTTAACTTCATAGGATTTAATTTGATATTGATGGCAGTTGCATGCTTGAGCCATTTCCATCTTGTGGTGCAACTGGTCATCTGAACCGGTCATCTGAACCGTAAGGAGAAAAAATATGTTGGTTGCCCTCCTCCATGGTAGCTCCTAATTACCACAAAGATCCATGTTATTCTCCGAGCTCTCTTGATCTCTCTCATTGGCTACGCTACCACCTTGGAACTTATAATTTTGATGACATCCTTTCAATTGTTAAAGTAGACTATTATGTATTTATCTCAAAATTGATTGTTCTACTTTTTCCATTATATTGGGTTCATAATAGCTGAGACGTGCATGGCACGTGCAAGCTTACTAGTATCATTAAACAGAAGCACCCATTTATCGTATGTCATAGGTGGTTTTAGGATTACTCCAGCCTGAGAATCCGCCTAGGATAGTCTGCACCTAATATCCTCGTAGCTTGGCTCAAAAATCCCTGAGACGCACGTGACTAACTTTTGCATATCATTCCTTGTCGCAGTTATATTTTGACCTATTTTTATACTGTTGAGCTCACATAAGAAATTACGTCTAGAAGGATGTGCACGCTGATCATGAAGTTTTTGTCCTCCTATTACATGTTACTAGTGGAATACCCGTGCTTCGCCACGGCTCCCTACTTTATCTCTAGTGTCACACATGTTACACGTAACGATAATGCGGGCAAACATTTAAGTACATAAAAATAACCACATAATATTTAAAATATCTTAAAATCACATCACATAATTTATTTTAATGAGTATAAAATGCAACGATCAACACATTTTTCCGTATATTATATTTATTAAAGCCATACTCCTCCCTTGACCCGACTAAGATATGCTCGCACAACATCATGAATTGTGCCTTCAACTTCATTAGCAAGGTACTTGAGTATGTGTATCAAGAACTTCTTTCTGAACTCGGAGCCATCCTGCACAAGCAATCTATCGAGTTAGCATGAAGTTTTATTTTCATAGAAAATATATGAATGTGAACATAGGGTACTCATGGTGCAAATTTGATGAGCAAATATTTTACCATCCCATGAAAGCATAAAAGTAAATAGTAAATAACTATACAAATTTCTACAAATGAATGGAAAATATTATTATCTTGGTCATTAGAACGATAATAAAATAAATATGGTAATGATAACCACAGAAAATCACCTGTCTGGGCTTGTTGGTATTGGAAAATTGTGAGGGTATTTCCGTGGAAAAAGATAAATATCGAAATTATATCCAGGTTGTGCTATTTCAAGAGAGTCATTTATTGTCTATCTGAGGCCAGCTATGAAAAAGTGTTGCAACTCATTAATATTTGCTTTTGCACGCCAAGTTCGATGTCGTGTATCATCGAGCATCGACAACTATGATATAAAAAGTCAAGTTTAAAACATTGACAGTGACAATAACCATGTGATTATAATAACTTACACAAAATCTTAAGTCCATGTTATGCACAGGAGGCTCTATCAATAATTGTATCTCTTCGCATGCCACTATATGCACTGCCATGTTGAAACAATCCTTATCCATAGGTTGGTCCATCTTGAGTATGTCTTGAATTTTCTTTAGAATTAACCCTAGTGGATAAGGTTTGGAGCTTCACACCCATTCTTTCATGCGAAACAATTGATAAGAATAATGATATCATAATAATATGTATCGATATTTGATGATTATCTAAACACGAGGTTTAGTTCAAACATGTTGCATCGTCAAAGGACATGATGTATTTGCAGATCTCCTCAACTAACTCATGTGGGTTGGTGGACACAGTGCAAATGGGAAGGGGATTGTTCTCTCTTGCAACATCTCATGGGTGTTCTAGCAAAAAAGGAAAGAACGATAACCTGAGCGGAACTAAGTACCTTTTGGAATGACCTTTGTGTTTGATTTCTTTGGCTTATTATGTGGTGCAATGATTATTTATGTATGCACCACATTGTCATAATACTTGAGAAAAGAAATCAGAAACAAATTTGATAAATTTACATTATGTGTACAATTTGTCTACAAAGAAGTTCAATTTCCGGTGAACACTTTTGGACAATTCAGCAACTTTATCGGTTCACCTAGTTGATGCTAAGATCAGATAATAGCTGTCCTTATTATTTTGATTAGCATGCGAAGCAATCATATACATGCTTCTCCTTCTGGCAATTATTTCTTGATCAATTCCATTGTTCTCTTATTACTCCACTTCTGGTTGTGGGTGAGAATTGATATTACCCCTGTTATCATGCATCTGCAGGATTTGTCAAAAACAATTGAAGTGGGCTTTTAGTCTCACAGCTACTGTTGTTCCAGAAAATGAGTGGTCAGTTCGTATTGCTGCCATGCAAAGGATTGAAGCCTTGATCTATGGAGGTTGATGTCCACACCTATATCCTATATTTCTAAAGAAAACTCTATGCAATCATGCTAGCCTATAAGTAGCTCTGTAGCAAAGGTTTTGCAGCAAGTCTTGATTGCACAGGTTTCTACATGTTTTCTCTAATCAGAAAGGGACCTTCTTGCTAGAACTTATGACTTGGAGTCTAGAATGGATATATTTCCCCTTTATTCACTGATAACTATGTCGTCCATACCGATTCAAGCTCTTGAAGTAACTTGCTCGATTTTTGTCGATCACGGTGTATTGGTATCAGAACATGTATCAAGTGTAATCAAATCTTTTTTGAATCCATGCACCCAGGTGTTGTAATGTCAGAGAAATAATAAGGCCAACAATTTAACTTGTAATTACAGTTATGTCAGTGTTTACTGCTAGTGGTTATAATTACAGCCCTAGGGAAGTTTCATTCATGGACATTTAACTTATTTGCTCACTGACATGTATTTTGCCACAGGGAACTCTACTACTATGTCCGGCCCTAAATACTTGTCAGAACTGATGAGGTCAGAACCTGCAAACCTGAAAAACTCCCTTGCGTTCTCTTATTAAATGTGCAGTCTATTTATTTGTTTGTACTTGAATTACTTGCTCTCAGGTTCATGAGAAACCAAGGCCAAGTTGCGTCAAAGATTACCAACAGAATTGCTCTAGGAAAGTTAAGGCCTTTCTTCATCCTTTAAGGAGATCGACATGTGGTATTTACTTATGTAGTGTTAACCTTTGGAACTTAAGGATGAAAAACTACTATATATTGCAATGTATAATTGAAGAAGATTTAAATCCTGCATGTAACAAAATAGTAAGGAGAGTACGCATATGATAAAGATAACTTGTAAAAGAAATGATGCAGCTATATTTGAAATAAACCGGGTCAATACCATACCGTTTGAGCTTTCTCCTGTTGCTTGGGTTCTTTGACTCTTTGAGTACGAAGTCGCAACCAATGGTGCAGGCATGTGATCATCGTCATCAGATGACACAAGAGTAGTTTTATCGATGTTGTTTGATTCACGTATGAAGAAACCCGTTTGTGGATGTGGCGTACCAATGGTATTTGTCCTCTTTGAGTTGACATCTTCAATCACCATTGTTAATTACATTCAGCTATCAATGAACATCCACACATATACTGGTACAATTAATTTATATATACCAATTTTTTTTCCTTTATCATTTAGTTTTCTTTGAGACATCTCAGAGAGAAACTACACCCCGACCGCAACAAGGCACTGGGAAAATGTTTGTGTTCCTTTCTGGTACACACCTTATCTGTATTCAAATGAAATGAACATTACTATTTCATGAAAATATACACTATTTTAATATAGCCAGCTAGGCATATCAATGAAAAGAAGTACATGATTTTTCCTTGTACATTGGGCATCACATGATCTAAGTATTGCTGAAAAGGAGCAAAACATTTCAGAAAATTTCAGTGTTCTGCATATTGCTAGACAAAATTTAACTATAGCATTGGTGGTATATAATTAAAACAACAAACAACTAATGGTTTAGATTAGCCAGGTAGAAGCAAATCACGATTAATGGCTAAGATTAGCTTGATAAAGCGCTCCGTTGTTTTTTATATGTGTGCCTATAAAGTGTCTTCTTCCTCACGTCTAACTGTACCTCCGCCTTGTCAACACCCGGATTTTTAAGTCCAGATGCCTATTATGCCGTACATCGCAATCCCAGGACTAATGTTTTTGCGAGACATAATAGTAAGTAGCATAGAGTCATCATTTATTACAACACATATTGTCTTACAACCATAGATCACATGATCCAATATTACACGAATATAATGTTCAACATCACAAATAGTAGCGGAAGCGAAGTAGTAGTGGACTATCTATTCCACAGGCAACGCTTGACGTTAGGAGATGATCCTAGTTATCGTAGACGTCCTGCTGTCCGTCATCCTGATACTGGTGCTCTCCTTCATAGTCTGGCATTTGAATAGCCAGGGCAAAGCCATGAGTACTTTTAAAGTACTCGCAAACTAATCTAAGATAAATACTCATTAAGTATAGTAAAGGGGTACTAAGCTCTAGGTTTATTTGCATAAAGCCAAGTTTTAGTTTCATAAATCTTTGGTAAAGCCTTATCATGTGCTAGACTAACTCAAGTGGGAACATTAGTGTCATTCCCACCACTCATTATGGTTCACCATAATATCACCTTTCAATCCACCATTCATTTCCAGAATCAAAACATTTTAATGATAACGGAGATAGTATGGCCTTTCCAATCGTCCATAACCGTGGACACGGCTATTCGAATAGGTTTAACACTCTGCAGAGGTTGTACTCTTGTGCCACAACTTTTGATTTCATCCGTCGAGGATAACCCCGAATCATCGTAACACGATACGCGGATCATCAAACGAAACCTTTCACTTATATATGCTAGTATGAGCACCTCTCCCCATGAGCTTGTCCTCCTAGGTGAAAACCGCGATCAACCCAGGAATCGCACGGGGCTTGGGCCGTACATTCACCTCATATTAACATCATTCCACACTTAACGGAGGCAGCCTCGGCGTAACCCCTATGATGTTTGTTTAGAGGGAACCCATACTAAAATACACAAGTTTCTAGTTAAGCCCTACCCATAATCAGGTATTATGGGGGTACTTGTATAATTGGAAGGGTATCGCATTCAAACCCAATCATCCATTTTTATCAAAAATCACCATCTTCTATTGTTCACATCCACCTTTACTTTCTTTCCAAGTCATTTCACTTCACCATGTTCCCATCTAGAGTAGTCAATTTTAATTGATTAGCACTAGCAACTATATGAGGGGTGCTATCTAGCTTTGAGTGGTGCTAATCTATTCCAAGTATTTCTCTACTCTAGACCAAGTGAATCATAAATCAAAAAGGTACTTTGAAATAAATACTCAAAAGTAAATGTATGTAAAACATGGCATAGGTAATACATAAAAGTAAAGTGTGATGGTGCCTTTGCTCTGGTAGAGCTAAGCACTTGTGTTTAGCAAGGGTTAGCTTGCCTTGAGCTGGGTAGTTATCGAAGTTCTCTTCTTCTTCCTGTGAGTAGCCTTCCTCCTCTTGGTATTCCTCGTTACTAGCGTCTATATACGAATACGAGGTATAAATACTAAACCAAACTCACATACTAAACTAGAAACACTCAAAGAGTTCACACTCTAATCCTAGTATCAATCAAACATGGCATGGTGGATTATTTGCTTAGTCTTTAATTGAAAGAAAATACTTTCCTCTCATTATTCCTATTTCTTAAATTTGGTATGTTGGTCTTTAAGAGAGTTCATTTCTTTTCATTACCTCTTATTAAGATTTAATCTCTTCATATAATAATAAGGTATGAAATATAGGTTGACCCAGAGTCAACATTTCATATCTATTATATGTGAGTTCAATTTAATTGAAGTGCTACACTTCATTGTTTTAAAACTTAACATTTAAATGAATTAAAATCTCTAAGTAATAATTCCCAAGGGTTCATTAGCCTAAGTCATTTCCCCTGGTTATTAGTACTTAGGATCAAAATTTAAATGAGAGGTAACTCTCATATTAGGGTTGAGTTTGAATTCCACTTTAAAAAGTTCTAGAAATGACTACATAGCCATTTTATTTGCTCTATTCCATGATCATACAAACAACAGGGCTATGTTATTGCATAATCAATTAGAGGACATCATTTGTGATTTATTAGAATTGGAATTACTTCAAAATCTATTCTGGTTGAATTTTAAATAAAGTTTGAATGTTCAAAAGTCCTTGTCTTGTTATTTTTGTCAAATTAAATCTACAAGGAAATTGGAGATGGGGCCAGTGGCATTGGATAGATAAATTCATGGGCTTTCCAACGGTATAAAGTGTGCTAAATTTGGTTTGGCAGAAATCAAACTATTCAAAATTTACTAAGCACTCAGCAGAGCAAATTTGAATAAAGGTTAAACTAGATTTGAATTCCTGGGCTTAGGCGGGAAGCGTTACTGGGCCGAAACATTTTAAAAACCCACTTCGCAGCCCAACACGCATCTGGTGCGCTCGGGCCGCGCTGACAAGGTGGGGGCCACCTGTCGTCGCCTCTTAACCACGCGAAACGGTACGCGAGCGTTAGGCCGTAGGATTAGAAATAGATCGAGCGGTCGGTGATCGTCGTCGTCTCCGACGAGATCCCGACGCGCTGGCGGCGTGACCAGGGGGTCGGAGGGAGTACCAGGCCGCCGGCGAGGGAGGGCAAGCTGCCTGGTGAAGTGGAAGTAGATGAAGCAGTCCCTGGTACAGCGGCGGAGCTCGGCAAGGCTCCAGTTGATGGCGAGGATCTGCGGGCTCCGGCGGACTTCAGCTTCCAATTGCGGCTACTCCGGCGAGGTGGTGTCAAATTGATGGGTGGAGAGGATGCAGAGGTGAGAGGGGAGCAAGTTGTGTGAAGAAATGGAGCTTAGAGCTCCCCTATTTATAGCGGATGGAGGGTGCCGTGGGGTGCTGCGAAGGGGTGTCCATGGTGCGGCGTCTACGGTGGTCGAAAGGGCAAGGCGAGGACGGCAGCGTGTAGGCGTCGTCCTGGCGATGCTCAACGGCTAGCTGGCGCAGCGAATGGGTGAAGGAATCGTTCAGGGTTTCGTTTCGAGTGCTGCGGTACCCGCGGTACTTCGCCGGCGAGGACGACGGTGACAAGGCTTCTGCGCGTGCTCGAGCATGTCTAGCGTGTAGAGGGCGAGGAGTAGCTGCTCAACGCCGCGGTAGGGATGCAGGGCGAGGACGGCAGCGATCGAGCGGGCGACGTACTGGCGCGGCCAGTGCGCGCTCACCGCGTGCACGGGCGTGTGCTGGCAAGGTTTTGGACACGGGCGTTCCGGCCAATGGGGTGCGTTGGCGATCGATCGCGCGGTACTGGCGTGATCCTTGTGCTCCAGAGATGCTTGGTGACAAGGGGAAGAGTTGAGAGAGAGGCCAGAGATAGGGATGCCCAAAGGTGGCCGGGGTACATGTCATGGCTTTGTTTTAGGGTTTTTCTTCTCCCTCCTCTCACTTTAATCGATCAGGGCAAGTACTGAGGTGTAGCAGGGGTCGTAGGGGAGTGCAATGATCAAAGTTAAAGGTGGTTTAGTGAAGAAACCAGTGGACAATAGGGTGCAACTTAATTTAGAAATGTTGCCTGCAACCTGTTCGACACAATGGCCGCATGAGATTTTTCTTTGAAATTTGCATTTCTTTTTGGTGAATCTCTTTTATATAATTAGAGTGAAGTATTGGTGGTGGTGGCACTCAATTTGGAAAAGAATTGCAGAGTTTCAAATTTGGGGTCATCTTGTTTTTCTTCTCAGATCCCATTTTGGCAATTTAATTCTGGTCAACCTAGTCAACTCTAGCCATGGTGGTCAACATGAAAAGTACTCACCTTGACATGGTCTTGGATGACATGGCTTTGGTTGACCAAGTTTAGTTCAAGTATTGAGAAAACCAGGGGGGTAAAGAGGTGAAGAAAATATTTTGGGGAGAAGTGACCATTATCATATGTATGTAGGATTTTTGATTTTTTGCTATTTGATTCTTGATCCAAGGATGCAAAAGTGTTAGTTTATCATATTGAAGTATTTTAGAAGCAAGGGAGCAAGCAATCTTGGCCTTGGTTGAGGATTTGCTATATTGCATAATGTGTATGTAAGTGGAAAAGGAGTTTTTTCCATTTTTTCCAATTCCCCTCAAATTAGGGTTTTGTGATCTTGATTAGGGTTCACATAGCAATGGTTAAGCATACCAACACTCATCAAGGCAATTGCACAAAAGAATTTCACTCAAATGCATAAGTCTATATGTGGCACTATATGTATAGAAAGAGTTTTTGTTAATTGCAAATTTTGAGTAATTGAAACTCTCTCTTTATCTTTATTATTGTTGAAACTTGGGATGTTACACGCCTCTCCTTTGGCGTCCAAGCAGCGAAGTTAGGTTAGTCACCAATCTACAAACTTCTGCAATGCGCCGTCGCGGCCGCTACAATCGAGATGAAGGATAGGCCTCATGAATCGATACCACAGGTGCTATCGATGTCATGGGCATGGAGCCATGGAGGCCACCTAGGATGCAGCTTCACGTGCAGGCCCTGCACACCATCTTCGGACGTGTAGTTCCGCAAGACACAGCACAATATCTACAGACCAGGCAAATCAGAGGAGAACACATGTTGATCCGAATTTTAATCTCGGAAGACTTGGGCAGCCACATGCGTATGTATATTTATTGACCGAATCCCCTCCTTGGCAATCGATCGCTCGAGCGAGCGATTCTTGTCGGCGCGGAGTGCTCGCGCGGCAGCGCGAAGGCAATTCCCTTTTCGCCGCGTCACGCTTGTCACGCTTATTTCTATTTTTGGTAACCGATCGACTTTTCCTTTTCGGCCCGTCGTTTTCGAATTATTTCGAATCGATTTGGTGTTCCCCTCCTTCCGCCCGTTATCCTCTCTCCCCTGTTCTCGTCCCATTCAGCCCTGACGGAGAGGGCGACGGCGACGGCGGAGTCGACGCTCCGATTCCTTGTGGCTAGTGCGCGACCTAGATTTCTCATGCCCTCAGTTCACTAGCAAGGTCCAGTCGATTTCGGCGCTGTAAGGTTAGTATTCGAACTGGATCTAGTGGGGAGATCTGGGTCTCGCCGGCCGGTTTGTTTGTCCGGCGAGGGATTGTTTTCCACCGTGGATTTATTTTCCGATGGGTTTTTTGTTTGTCCGGCGATGGATTGTTCCGGCGAGGGTTTGTCTTTTTGGGTGGATTTTGTTCTCCGCCTAGGTTCCTGATCCGTCTCTCGGTTCACAAACCTCTGTTATCTGGGTCTCGTCGGCCGGTATTGTTTTGTGCGGCGATGGATTGTTCCACCTTGGATTATTTTTCTGATGGGATTTTTGTTTTTGTCCGGCGAGGGATTGTTCCAGCGAGGGTTTGTTTTTGGCTGTATTTTGTTCTTCGCCTAGGTTCCTGCTTCGTACCTCGTTTTCACAAATCTCTGTTATGGGATCGGCTGTAAATTGTGTTTTCACTATTTCAATGTTCATTGTGGTTACGATTTTTGGCCTGTTGCACTGCTTTTTGTCCACAATTTCTATGGTAATTGTAGCAGGAGAAAGCAGAGATCATGGGACTTGTTTTCTAGGGGTTCACAAATCCCTGTTATGGGGTTTGTTTTATCAACCCACTTATTCACTTTTCATCAACAAGTATCTCAACGTTTAACCAATAGATACATTCTTAAGTTACCCGCCTCTTTTTTTTCCTGTGTTTAGGGAATGATGAACTCATTTTTTGTACTCCTGCATATGTTTTTTGTTTTGATGCTGATTTCTTCCTTTTTACAGTGGTGATTCTTGGTTGGGCTTGATATATCAACCAAGGCATTGTTATTTTGATTTCACTAAGAGTTTTTCTCATTATCATGGCATCTGTTTTTATATTGCAGCGTTGTTGTTTCCATGGCGGGCAGCAAGAAACAAGGTGGTGATCATCTAGGTGTTCGCAAAATGCCCAATGCTAGTGAGCGTGCTAGGAATCGGGCCTCTCCTTTTCCTGTTATCAGGTTATATGAACATCTAAGCTCTGATCAGAAGAACTCGATTGGGGATATGGATCTTGGTTCAATGCTTGACATCAAGTGCCATGTTCTTCACAATCCATTGATAAGCTGGCTCGCTCCTTTGTATGATAGTCATTCTCGAGAGTTTTTCATTCAAGGGCATGGTAGAATCCCTCTCAATGCTGATTCCATTTACCGCACACTCGGTCTTCCGCGGGGGGATATTCCTGTTGTGTATGCAATGGATTCTGTCATAGAGGCTCGTCTAGGTCCTTTGTTATTTCCTGGCCATAGCAGCACGCCGAAGATTACTGGCGTGTTCACAATGCTGTCACGAGATGACTCGGTATGATGACATTTTCAAGCAAGTTTGGATGATGTATCTTGTTTGTACTTTGCTTGCACCAACAACGTCTAACAAAGTCGCAACAGTATGTTATCCTATACTCGGTATATGTGTTATCCTCTAGTTTTTTAAAAAATCATTCAATTTTTTATCAATATATGTGAACAATCATTTTTTACGCGGTGTTTACATTATTTTTTTGTAGGACAACATTAGCAATGTCGTGAACATGAACCTTTGTCGGCTTGTGTGCGACAGATTGCATGATGAGCTTTGTACTCGGGAAGCCTTCCGGAGGCTGCCTGTTCCATATTCGACTATCGTATGTTGACTCTTTGGATATTAGCTCTCTTAACCTTGACCTTCCGGATGGTAGATTTGTTGCTAATATATGGTCAAAGAAAGATGTTGATACCGTGCTTGATGCCGACTTGAAGAGGGATGGATCTGGTTATGGGAATCTCGAGGTTAGTTAATCTTTTTGTGTTTCTCATGTTATGACATGAACTTTGTGGTCGATTTTGTGCAAGCTGATGCATTTTTTGTTTTTGTTTTGTCACTAATATCAGTTGAAGCCACACCTTGCTATAAATTTCAACTTGTTTGGAGGTGCAGCTAGCTTTGAAAGATGGGTTGAAACCAATACCGCACCTAACTCGCCCGAAAAATGTATGATACAGTGATAAGTTTTTAATTTTAGTTTTTTGTTTTTCAATTTTGTATGGTACCATTACATTTTTTTAGTATATCTCTTTTTTTAAATGATTTTTCCCTTTTTCATTTTTTGTGTGTTGTTTTTTGATGTAGCGTAAAGACAAGGTTGCTAGATTAATGGGTGAGTTTGCTTGTGGTCTCACTGGTCTAATGAGTAAGCTTGTGCAAGGTTTGACTGAAGTTGATGATGATGAAGTTGTGGATACTGCAAAATTTGATAAGACATTACGCTCTCAAATCGTTGCCTCTCGTTCATCGCATGATGGAGGTGCTCGCAAACACAACCTCTCCTATTGCGCAATCAACTTATGATCGTCCCGCTAAGATTGTAGGGAAATCACCAATACACCGTCCGAAGAATGTGCCTTGCAACCAAAGTGCCGATGCTACGGATGTTGGGGGGATGTGCCTTGCAAGCGGATTGCCGATGTTACAGATGTCGGAGGGGATGTCCTTTGCAACTAGAGTGCTGATGCTACAGATGTCGGAGGGGCTATTACTGCTGATCCATTGAATGTTGTTGATTCCGTTTCATCACCTGTCTTTGAGCAAACTAATGTTCTGGCCGAGGCCCGTGTTGTTGAGCAAACTCGTGTTACCAGTGTCCGTCGCAAAAGCAGCTTGCGGTGCCAAAGCGCCATGTCAAACCGATAAGGTACCTGTTGTCAACTTCGAGTGACAATATGTCCGACGGCGAGAGTTATCATTCGGCAATGACAAGTGATTATGTTGATGAAGCCGTTGTTGCTCGCTTTGTTATTCAAAGCGTACGTCATGTGGATGGAGGTGAGCATGGTGATACCGTGTTGTCGGAATGTGCAGCGGCTGCCAAGCCGTACAACTCTTTCCGGTGTTGCGACAGTTGTTCCCGGTGTTTCTCCCGAACTGGTTTCCAGCAGTGTACCCATGGATATTGATTGTGCTCGTTGCGGAACCATCTAATGCCGATGCTCTAGTACGTTTTATGGAAACCGATATCACCGTTGCATCAGCGAGATAATAGGATTGTGTTTCGTGGTTTTGAAAATCTTGCGTAAACCGCTGCTATGCATATTGATGGTGTTGTTGATGAGAGAGATTTAGATATTGGGAAGCAAGTTTTATCTCGAAACAAATGAAGCTGATCTTCTTCGTGCCAAAGATGCCAGTGCTGATGGTGCTGTCATTTCTGTCGGTACGAAGTCAGGCGAAGTTCTGAGTTCTAGCCTTGAGGTTGCTGTAATGAATGAAGGCAATGGGAAAGGATTATCTGATGGTTATGATGTTGTCAGTGAGACAATCAACGACGTTGTGAATGATTTGAAAAGGAGTAGGTCTGCTCTCGATGCTTCTGAAGCGAAACGTAGTTGTGTTGTACGTGAGGATCGTTCTGTTAATCCTGTACAGAATGAACCATCATCTGCTCCTAAGAAGAAGCCCAATGTGAGAGACAGAAGGTATTTTTGATCGACCCCGTTTGAAGTTACTCACGAATGTATTTCATGTGTAGCTATCAACATTTCTGTCGTTGCATTTTCTTACATTTTTTCGCTGTAAATGTATTCATGTTTTTTCTTTTTTGCTCCTTTTTTTCGTGTAATTTTACCAAATACCATCTCATGAACTTACCAATGCCTTTTTCTGGTAGTTATCAAACGCTGTTTGTTTTGCATGACATAGTATGTTTTATACTTCATTGTTTTGGAGTTTTTTCTAATAATTTTAAGTTTTTTACTTTTTCACAGGCAAGCTGTTTATAAAAGTCAGGTTGCTACAAGATCTTCACCACGACGACCTCCTAGAGGTACTTCTTCGAGTGTTGCCGATAACGTTGCGCTTAAATCAAAAGTGTATACTTTGAAAGACCGTCTTGAAGGCTCAACAAAAATTCACGCTCGCCGGAACATCTACCGTAGTTGAAACCGGTAGTCGGATTTCAGCAGAGGTTGTTTCTGACGGGGTTGTTTTTAAGGATGCTGTTTTCTCTTCTAAGTCTACAAGTGAAATTGTCCCAACAAGAAAATAATCTCGCACATGAGGATCCGAGTTCAAGTTAGCTTTGCAACCGGTAGCCGATTTCAGCAGTTGGTGGTTCTCGATGTGGTTGTCCCTTCTAAGTCTACAAGTGAAATTGTCCCAACGGAAAAGAATCGCACACGAGGAACCACTTGAAGTTAGCTTTGCAACTCGGTACCCGTGTTTCAGCAGAGGGTGGTTCTGATGTGGTTGTTCCCTTCTAAGTCTACAATTGAAATTGTCCCAACAGGACAAGAATCGCACATGAGGAACCGAGTTGAAGTTAGCTTTGCACCTCAAGATTCCGGTACCGGTGTTACAAATCGGATGGCTGATCCCGTTGGCGATGTTGACCATCATGCATCTGCTTCTACTGGAACAACTGTTGTTGTTGCTCGTGATGCTGAACAAAATGCAACAACTTCTCCACAAGGTATTTGCTCTCTCTTTTTTTCGTTGTATCGCTTTATGTTTTTTGTATTCATTGTTTTTTCATTCTTTTATTGTTTGTTTGACTTAGTATGAAACATTTTTTTTATCAGATCAAATTGTTACTGTTGTTAAGAGAGCTAAATTTGTTGCTGCTGATGGCAAACTGAGTCTCACTCCTAGCATCCCTATAGATCTGTCTGCTTATCATGTGTCTGTTGTAAATACATCTGCGTCTGATAAAAGCGCTTCTCCATCTGGTAATATGATTTTTTGTTTTGTGCTCTTTTTGATTTCTTTTTTTAATTTGTTTTGTTTGTCACGCTGTTGCTCACAATATCATTGTTTTTGCGCAGAGGCATTAGGATATGCTGATGGTCATGATTCTACCATTTCTGCTGATGTTGTTAAAGAATCAGAAACTGCAAATGTGTCATCTATCCCTCCTACTGGTTAGATCACTTTTTCTATCTTTTTGTGTTTTATTTTTACAGTTTTTACTTTCTTTTATTTCATTTTCTTTGTGTTTTTCACTCAACCTTTTTTTACTTATTACATGTTTCTGTGCATGTCTTGTTCCATCAATTCATCTACGCCCGTTCCGCGTATTATCTCCCACTTGTAATCTATATATGCAGAATGCGTACCATCAGGGCAAGTAAATGCACGTATTCGTAATACGTTTTCAAGGAACAAGAGAGGGAGGAAGAAGAAGAATTAATTGTTATTTTACAAAACCTGCTTTTTTTATGGATCATTGGGTGTGGCGAAGTGATGGTGCTGTTGAGTTGGTCGATGTATTAACTTTTTTTTTATATGGGTGAACAATATCCTGTATGAACGCTATGTAATTTTATCCCTGTTTATATGTAATGGATGATTTTACCTTTTTGTTATGAATAATTTCGCTCTGTGTGAGTGAGTACTGTTTGTTTTTCTTTCCTCTCTCTTTTGTTTTTTTGGACCTTTTTCTTTTTTCTTTTTATACCTTCATTTTTGTTTTTTATTTGTGGCTACATGTGCGGTGATGTTTTATATTTGTCAATGAAGACGGAGGTGCAACTGACTTTCAAGAACATTGTTTTGATGACTCTGTAGATGGATTGCATCCTGTAATCGCCACCGAAATCAGTAACAATGAAGCTGGTATGTCCTACTCTATCTTAGTAGTTAAGTTAATTTTTTTGTTTTCTTGTTTTTTCATATAGAATATCATGTCCTTGTTTTTTTACAATTTGTTCACTTTCTAATTATCTTTTTTTATTCCTTTTTTGTTTTGTTTTTTTTGATTTTCTCAGATGATTTGGAGGTCCTTTATATTACTCCAGCTTTGCCAGTGCCTGTTCAGAATTTACCTGTTGCCAGTAGAACTCCAAGGACCAGGCTACGCATGGAAAGGGTCGTTCTTCCTTCGAAGTTCATGCTACCTCCATACAACCGAGTAACTTGTACCGATGAGCAAGAATTATTGTACCAAGCAAGTTATAAAGCACAACAACGACTCGAACACTCTAAAATAAAACAAGTATGTCGGCTTTCTCATGTATACGCAATGGTGTTCTTTTTAGATAATTCATTACTTTTTAGCAACTTAGTTTGTTCATGCATTCTTTTTTTTGGCAGATCAAGGTTCTTGATGATTGACCCTATGTGGGTTTCCACTGGTGACTTGGCTAGTAGCGTTATGCCTTCTGGAGAACTGTCAACAACGGTTGCCAAAATTGGAATTGTTGTTCTTCAGGTTGACTGTCCGAAGAAGAAGATCATTTTCCCATGCATAGTAACTCGTTTATTTGCTTGAAAGAAGATTTAATTCAAGAATACTGCAGAAACATTTCAGGATGGATGATAAGTATAAACTTAGTCACCAAAATCTGGTAAACTTTTTCTGTGTTTTTATGTTTTTCGATTTTGTGTTAATTGTGAACATTTTATTTTTAATGCTTCTCTGACCCTTGTTTTTATCTTTTCTTTTTTGTTTTTTTCAGTTGTGTTTTGGTGTCCTTCAGAATCTTGGAACAGAAAAGAAGCCATGTGGTCATTGGTATTCACTGTTCTTGAATTTTGAGAAAAAAAGGTTTGAAGTTCTTGATTCTGCGCGTGGTCCTGATGATGAATCGCTCATTAATCATTCTAGCGATCTAGTCGATGCTATCAAGTGCATGTATCGTATAAATTACTCCAGCTTCATCAAAACAGATTGATGACTATGAGTTGGTTTTCATTGAAGCTCCTAAGCAAAATAACAAGTATGTTCTCTTCTTTTATCTAACTTATGCTTTGTTCACTGTTGGACATTTCTTTGTATTTGATAGCTCACAGATCTTTTTTTTGTATCTTTTTTTTTGAAGCATTGATTGTGGTTATTTTATGCTCAAGTTCCTTGAACTTTGGAATGGCCGTGTTGTACCTGTTATCACTTATGATCAGATACCAGAACTTAGGAAGGTCCTAACATGGAATTGGTTAAACCACCCTCCGAACAAGTTGCGTAATTGGAGGTACCCGTTGGAAAGCAACGCTCTCGTGAGGTATGAACTACCGTGATGCAACTCAAATAAACTACCACTTACAAGATAAATAAGCTACTTCTCTTTTTACTTGTACCTGATTTAATTAGCATTTTTTCTTATTCTTTTTGGCTTGGTAATTTGTAACATTAACCGTTGGTAAATATATGTTTTAGCGGTTGGTAAGGGGGGTTGGGGGGCAGGTTGGTATTTTGTTACGAGCTAAAATGTAATTTTGTCTATTTTTTTTTGTTTGTAACTTAATTTATTTGTCGTTCGTGGAATTATCAAAAGGTCTGGTAAACAATATGCTCGGAGGTTGATAAACACATGGAAGAGCGGTTGATAACTTTCAAGAATTCGACCTCGGTCGGGGGTGTTTTTGGGGGATGGTGTTGATAAGTTCATGTTCTTTTTTACGCAACTTGTTTTGATAGGCGACCGGGTTGATAATTTTTCATGTTTTTACATTTGATAAACAACCGCTTGGAGGGTTGATACATAACTCGGTCGTGGCGTTGATAAGTTCATTTTTCTTTTGACAGACGACTGGGTTGATAATTATCAAGGATAGTTTTCATAATTTATGGAACGGAAAAATAATTATCCAAATTGTAGTATTACAAGTTCGAACGACAAACACAGCATGACCATTACACAAATGATTGTACTCCTTCTTTCATTGCATACTTCCATCCTGGTTTTCGCTCATCCTTCTTGCTTTGTCATGGGTTCCCTTCATATTTTTGGGAATCCATTCCTGGTATGCTCATGCCAACCTGTGTATTTTTTTTACATGGGATAAATTTAGTAAATGGTAATAACTTTTTTAATAGTTTCTTTTGTACTTCTGTGTATATATTCTGTAAGTCAAGACAAGATCCTTGTCTCTGTCCGGGCATTTTGGTCTTTTGTGTCCAGCAACCCGCAAAGTCCACACAATCTTGGTGCAGCCTTTTTCTTTAGTTTTGCAAGCAGATTTCTCATGGAAATTCATAGGTCTTTCACCTAGGTTGAACCCCGGATTTCCCGACCGTGGTGGATCCTTATAAGGGCGATGCTCATCTTCATTTTTTTCTTCGTCACTTGAATTTTTCTCCTCGTGGTGTATCTCGTCTCATTGTTGTGTCCATGATTGTTGTCTTCTCTATCTTCATGACGCATATTGTCGATATCTTGTTGAACTCGGGTCATCAACCTTTTTTCTCTTACGTGTGACTTTTTCTTTCGTCCGGAGGCGTTCAATTGCATCTTTGCATATAGCTTTCTTCAACTCAAGAACTCCTTCAAGAAACAAGTCGTATGACCTATCATCCGTGCGTACGTAGATAGTATGTGTGATATTTTGCTCATTTCAATTGCGTGTCTAACAGCCAAGTGTGTATTCTGTGATGTCGTGTTGCTTCTTCTCTCGTCAATCGCGCTACCTCTATCCCAGCTCGCAGTAGTCCATCTAGGGTTGATGAAACCGACAGGAAGCTCAGTCAAACCAATATGACTAGCCACCCTCATGACATGGCAGCACTGTATTCCATCGCGAGCCATCTTAGAGCACGAGCATTTGTACACATCGTCATCAGAGGAAACACTAACCACATATGTTAATCTGGGGAACTCTGCATTCCTATAGTTAGCCACCCTAATCACTCTGTATAATCTCTTCTCTTCCACAACTTCAACGTTGTAAGCAGTACCCTTCCTTAGCTCTTCAAAGAAACTTGCCGTATATTGGGTCCGTGTAGATTTTCATTGCTTCCTTTCAAGAGGATTGAATCCCCAATTCACGTGACTCTTGAACTCACTTTTCTCTCTTAGGCGATCTAGGTCTGGACTGTTTTTTTTCTTGTATTATGATATACTCCTTGAAGAATGTTGCAATCGAGTCCTTCCTTTTTACATAGTGTTTGAATAAGGAGTTTGTGCTCTCACTTCTCCCCGTCGATGAAGTGAATGGGAAGAATCTCTCTTTGAAATATGCTGGGACCCACTGAGCTCTGATGTCATATATCCTGTCCAGGTGTGGCTCTCCCAAAGCATTATGACGCTCCAGTAGATCATGCCAGCTATTTTCGAATTCCTCTGGAGTAAATGAGTTCCTTATAACCGCTCTTAGTTCTTCCTTCGCAGTCCCTCTTATCGCGAAGAATAGGGACAACTTGTCATCCAGGTTCTTGCTCGATGTGAAAGTTGCGTAAACGGTGCAATCGTGTAAGGTAATGCTTTAGATATTGCAATCCCCATTGCAACGTCTTGGTCCGTTATTATAGTTTCGGGTGCTTGTTGTCCATGGCAGACAGAATTCCTCAAACAGCCCACTTGAAAGTGTCTCGCTCTCTCATCCTCCAAGAATCCTACTCCAAACACGACTGTTTTGCCATAGTTATCAACCCCTAATATTGGAGCAAATGGCATCCCATACCGGTTGGTTGAAAATGTTGTATCAAATGATACAAATTGACCAAACTTTGAGTAGTTTGCCCTCCCTATTTGGTCTGTCCAAAATATACTTTTCACTCTATTATCGTCGTCAACATCAATTGAATGTCCGAATCCAGCATCTTTTCACGTGCTTCCTTGAATAGTAGCAAGAACTCTTCGATGTCCCCGTTCTTTATTTTCTTTCTTTCTTTTGCTAGCTCGTTTTCTAGGTTTTTGTATCAAATGGAACTCGCCTCGAAGCTTCCCCTTGTTTTCCTCGAATATTTTCATTATGTTCCCGGGTCGAACTCTTGTCTCTTGTAGGATGTGGACTCGAGTCTTGTCCGAGGCGTACATTGACCCGTGACACTTCATGAACCTTACTATCCACTCGACCGAGCTAGGCCGTGGTTATGTTCTAGTCTTATGTTACTTATTGACCACTTTCCTCTCGTATTCCTTCACAAACATTCTGACTTTGCATTTTGTCAGCACAATCCTGGAAGTCCGTCTCTGTCTGAGTGCACTGTCAACGTATGTATCCTCACGGCACCTGTTGCATGCGAATGTCTGTCTTGTTATTTCATTGGTTTTTCTAGACTCGTAAGAGGTGTCCTTTTTTATTGCAAATCCAACCCTTCTTGCGTACACTGCAAAGAAGAAGAATGCATCATCTTTTGAATCGAATTCCATCCCAACTGTGGGAGTAGATGCCTCTGATATCTCTTGCATTGTTGGATACTTCTTGTTTGCAAACATTCGTCCATTTCAAGCTCTTCGCAGATTCTGTTCCTCCGGATTCAAAGACCGACTCAAGAATTTCTTCATATTTATCATCTTCTTTGTTCCCATGCTCATTACCATTTGAATAATCAGCATTGTCACCGAGCAGCATTCTCACCTGCAAATGATGCACCATCCGCATGCATTTCGGGATGTTGCTATCGCCGTATCCTTCGTTGTCTTCGTCCTCGAATTTGAGCACTCGCTTTGACATAGATGCATCATGTTTTTTGGTGGTATCAGCTATAGTTGTTTTTGTTAATGTCTCCCAAAGAAACTTAATGTTTTTAATTTTTTTGTTGTAAATTATGTTACATGAAGCAATTTGACATGTTACCTCATTTAAATCGAAGTCCTTGCATTTTTTTTGCTCGCCCTTGTGATGTTTGATGACATATGTCCTTCCGCTTCGGAGTTTTGCTTGTGCATGTAAAAACTTTCTTCAATCGCTTGTAGCTCGCCAAGCTTTCGAGCTCAGCTTTCTCTTTCCTTCTCCGAAGAAATGTCCGTAATGTGTAACAAACACTTTTATTAGTTTTCTTCTCGTGAGGATATGAACAAATCCCATCTCCATAGTCTGCAGAGGTTCATTACCCGTGCAAATTTATCTACCATCCTCCCAAGACCGTATTGGTGTCTTCCTCGTCATAGATCCAAATATACTTTCTGCAGCTAGCTTGTTCCATCCCCCGTTGTGTTTTTCCTGACTCATTCGCTTTTGTTGTATCCATCTGCAACAGAAATTATTGTTAGATCAGAGTTATTTCTTTATGTTTTACATTTTTTTTCATACACACATGTTTTATGTATATGATTTTTAATCAATGTTTTTTTTTCATATCTGCCTTTTTCAGATAATGGAGGATTTAAATTTTTTGTGTGCAAGTCAATAGGAGTCTCTGGAGCTATGGACAAAGAATTATGGACAGATTATACACAGTGTCACCATTTTTTTCTTCGTGTGCTTTGTAATTTTTAGTACACAGGAGGATTTTATCAGAGTTTTTCTTATTTTTTCTGTCTCTTATTGTATTTTTCTTTTTTTGAGATGTGTAAAGTGATCAATGTTCTGTAAGTTTCTTTTTTCTCGTGATGTACATAGTATTTTTTTCCCATGTAATATTCTACTATGCCGAACCTTTTCTATATTTTTCCTACTTTTTTGTAAATGAATGTAATGAATAGATGATTTTCTAGTTTTTCCTAGATGAAAAATGCATGTGCTAGTTGAATTAAGGACTAACCTTTCCTTTCATACCATATGCCGGTGGGTGAATCTCCTCTCTCGTATCAAGGACTCATCCCGTAAAGCAATTGGATGATCTTGTCTATAACCTCGAGCACCCTAAATCTTTCTCTCTCTAGTTCTTTTTCTCTCCCGAATTTTGTATTTTCGACCGTGGGTGGGGGGGGGGGTAGAAGTTTTTCGTGGCTGGGTTAAAGAAAAGGAGGATTTCTTAGATTTCGTCCGTCTGGTCCACTTGCGCCATTGTTTTGATGTGCACCAGGCGGAAGCTTTTCTCGTTTTTGGTTGAGGAGAGAGATGGT
>NW_025900158.1:0-58356 GCF_022539505.1 Lolium rigidum
GTTGATCTTCCGAAATATTGCATCCTCGACGGTGCTTTTTCCAGCAGAATCCTGGCTCCGGTGCTCGATCTCCAAATAATCATGAAACATGCAAAATAGATGAAATAACATAAGTATTGTGTCCCAATATGAAATATATCAATGAATAACAGCAAATTATGATATAAAATAGTGATGCAAATTGGACGTATCAACTCCACCACCACCATTTTGTGTCTTTGATCACATGAAGCAAGTCCACCAAATTTCATTCAAAATTTTCAAACTTCATTTCATGCGGCCATTTTTACAAACACATGGTGAGCAAAATCAAACCAAATCCAAACTCACTATTCGAAATAGTGTTTGGCCAAACTTTGAACACCACTTGCTCAAGCCTTGTTCCCTGGTCCCCTCCAGCACCAATGCCACTAGCTTGCCAACCTAGGAAGGGCTAGACATGGCAATGCCATGCCATGCCGGCCATGCCTTGCCAACCCTAGCCCTCCTCTTTTCTAGCCGTGCCCAACTTGTCTCCTAGCTGCACCTCACTCTCCTAGTCACGCCTAAGCTAGCCACGGTCGGAGAGGAGCACCACTGCGCCGGACACGCGCCACGCCCAGGACGTGCCAGGTCGCGCCAGGACACGCCCTGGACACGACAGAGCGTCGATGAGCGCCGTCGACACAGCCCTCCTCTCGCCCTCTACCTCCTCACACGCGCTCACCACGGACGACGGCAACCCGCCAGACACGCTCCCTTGCCTGCGCGAGCGCTGCCGCCGTCGACATCATCATCGTCCCCGCCACAGTATTGCGAGGATGGTGACGACTCCTGCACGCCCTCGTCCATCATTTGCGGCGCCAACACGCTCCCTAGCCTCGCCTTGACGTCGCCTACCTAACCCTACCCTCGCCTTGCCCCTTCGCTCACCGGAACAGCCGCGCCATGGTCGACCCAACGAGCACCCCCGCAGACCTCCTCGCCCCTATAAAATGAGAGCTCCCCCTCCTCAAATCTTCACACCAACAGCTCCGCCTCTCCTCTCTGATCATCCTCAACACCTTGCTCCTCCACATTGTCGCCGGTAGCCCCTCAATTGCACGCCGGAGCCCGCAGCACCGCCGCAGACCAAGACGGCGATTGGCGCCACCGCAGCTCCTGCCACGACCACCGTTCGCCTCGCCGTCATCGACCACGTCGAGCACCGTCGACGCCCAGCCTCGACGACCCCCGGTGAGCTCGCCGGGACCAAACCCTCACCGCGCCAGTAGCTCTCGCTCGCCGGAGATGACGACGCCCCTCGCGCGTCCGATCCAGTTCTAATCCAACGGCCCCAGTTAAAACATACCGCTTCGGCGTTTTAAACGCACTGACAGGTGGGGTAGCCCTGTCAGGTGGCCCGCTGAGTGCCAGAGAGAAGCTGGGCCGGCCCATTTCCTTTCCCGCGCTAGCCTGTTAATTTGAATTCAAATAAATCGAATTATTCAAATTGCTCACAGATGCTTTGTTCCAATTTGAATAGAATGAAATCTACCAAGCCAAATTTAACCAATTTTATATATTTGGAAAGCTTAGGAAAAGCTCTATCCAACCATACTGGATTCAAATCAATATCTGTTGTAGAATTTGAATAGTAAAAATAACAAGTCAGAAGGTTTTCCAACTTCAAATAAATTTATAAAATCAACCCTATTGAATTTTGGGGTGAATCCAAATGCTATAATTCACATTTCCAATTCTCTAATTGTTTATGTAAAAATATGACATGGTTACTTTGTGTGATCATGGCCTAGTTTAAATAAACGGCTCTATGGCTATTTCTAGTCAATTGATATTGTCCAAAACTATGTATTAAATCTTATGAGAGGTTTCTCTCATTTAAATCTTGTCTTAAGTAACTCAACATGAGTAGTGACCATGGTCTGCCAACCCTCATATTGAATTACTTAATGATATTAAAATAGGATTATGGTAGTGTTAAATTGCATGAGGTACTTTACCTCATTTAAATCATTTTCCCAAATCATGATTATGAATGGTTGACCTTGGTCAACATGGGATTCATATATTATTTATTTGAGGAACTTAAATCTTAACAAGATTCAATGAGAGGAAATTATTTCCTCAAGAAACTAAATAGAAACCCTAATTCAATATTTGTAATGAGAGGAAATTATTTTTCTTAAGAAGAAAACAAAGTCAACCAACATGATAGCAATGTGGTGATGATAGATTAGTATTGTGTGAACCTTGTGTGTGCTTAGACTAGATCTTAAGCTTGTTGGGTGATTGTTATCTCGTATCCGTTTTTAGACGCTAGTACCGAGGAGTACCAGGAGGAGGAGGTCTACTACCACGAAGAATAAGACCACTTTGATCAGTACACCAACCAAGGCAAGCTAATATTCTTGCAAGTGCAAAGCTCTACTAGAGCAAGGCACCATTCCACTTTACTTTATGTTCAATGATCCCACCCCAAGTTTTTACCTTGCAAGTTTTTCCTTTGTTTATTAAAAGCTTACCTTTATAGTTAACTTTGGTCTAAGTATAGAGTAGAACAAGAGTATCAAACTTAGCCTAAAAGCTTATGAGTTAAGTAGCATCCCTCATGACTAGTTGCTAGTGCTAACAAATAAAATTGACTACTCTAGATGGGAACTTGTGAAGTGAAATGACTTTGAAAACCTTGGAATGATGAGTCATTCTATTGAAAGATTTTGAAGGTGAATGTGACTTGAATGACATGGTGAATTTGATAAAAACTGATGGTTGGTTTGAATGCGATACCTTTCCCATTATTTAGTACCCCCACAATACCTGATTATGGGTAGGGCTTAACTGGAAGTTTATGCATCTTAGTATGGGTTCCCTCTAAACAAGCATCATAGGGGTTATGCCGAGGCTGCCTCCATTGAAAGTGAAATGATGTGAAATGAGGTGAATGTACGGCCCAAGCCCTGTGCAGTTCCCAGGCTGACGGTTTGTCTTCACTGGGAGGCCAAGCTCATGGGGAGATGTACCTATACTAGGGTATGTAAGTGAAAGGTTATGGTTGATGATCCGCGTACTGAGTTACGATGATTCAGGGTTATTCCTGACAGATGTAATCAAATGTTGTGGCACCAGTGTGCAACCTCTGCAGAGTGTAAACCTATTCGAATAGTCGTGTCCACGGTTACGGACAATTGGAAAGACCATACTGTACCGTTGTCAGATGTTTTCTTGAAAAGGATTGGTGATTTGAATGGTGATTTGACTTGAATCTCAACTGAGTTGTGGGAATGACAGTAACGTTCCCACTTGAGATAGTTAGCATATGAAGAGTCTTTTATAAAATGCTTGTTAACTAAAATTGGCTTTATGCAAATAAAATTAGAGCTTAGCACCCCATTACTAGAATTGATAGTACTTACACTAGTATTAGTTTGCGAGTACTTTAAAGTACTCACGGCTGTGTCCCTGGCTATTCAAATGGCCAGACTATGAAGAGGAGCAGCAGTACCGAGACGAAGGACAGCAAGACGTCTACGACAACTAGGACTACTCCTGACGTCAAGCGTTGGCCTGTGGATTAGATAGTCCACTACTTCTACGCTTTCGCTATGTAATGTGTTCGTTGATCATTAGATCAACTATTTGTGTAATATTGGATCAGGTGATCTCTATTTGCAAGACGACTATGGTTTGTAATGAATGATGACTTATGATATCGACTGTTATGTCTTGCAACAACAATCTTCCTGGGATTGCGATGTATGGCATAATAGGCATCTGGACTTAAAAATCCGGGTGTTGACATGATCTATGAGTCTGCAATGGTCCAAAGTACTTTATCGAATTTGGCAATTGCGCGTCTAGTAGTAACATGTGGTCTAAACTCCAAGCATTGTTCATGCTGTTTGCATTGTAGAAAATGTTATTTTGTCCTAGAGTAGCATGGCGTGTGGCCCAACACAAAGCGGCGTCATGGTGGCGTCTATTCATAAGAGAGTTGTGGGCATCCGTGAGAGCTCAAGTTTACGGATTCAAGAAGTTCCTCTACATGTGGTCTATCGGAGGCCAGCGATGACGTCAACAACGAATCCAAGGAGATTGAGGAAGCCTGAGCTTTGCACATAGAAGTACGACCACCCTGTGAGGGAGATTGGACGGGTGTAAAAAGATATGGCGACATCAATGAGTTTAGAAGTGAAAATGTTTGATTGTACATCGAACATCGCCTTTTGGTAATGTAGAGTCAAGGATTTGGTGGGACATGAGGTATGCCTGAAGAGAATCAAAGTTAATGCTCCAAAGGCTACCCGATGGATGCTAGTCGGGACCATAGGGTTGTGTCTATCTGATTAGGTCTTGTATAATGTATTGGACAAGAAACCACGTACGGAACTATGGGCCATGTTGAATTTTTTTTTGCACAAGACCACATCCAATAAATTGTATCTAAAACATGAACTATATGGGCCGAGGTGGTGGAAGAGGAAGACCTTACTAAGCACATCATTGTCTTCAATCGGGTGACCTGGAACTTAGGTCAGCTTGGGATCAAGGTGGAAAAATGACGGTACTTACATACTCATGTTGACTTCGTTACAATAATAAAGTTTGGTTACTTCTCTTACATGTGGAAGCAATCACGTCATTGCAAGCGAGGTTACTATGGCATTGGTATCTTAGGATCAACGACAAAAGAGAAGTGTTGCAGAAGGTGCCAGTGCAAGTAAAGGTGCAGACCTAGTGATCAGGTGAAATTCGAGAAGATGTAGGAATGGACTAAAAGCTTTGATTATAATGATTTGGACATATAAGGAGGCATTGTCCAACGTCGAGGAAGATTCGTTAACTGCCAATGTGGCATCGTTCTCTGTAAAGTGAATTGTTCGATATCTTGTGACTGCACAATTTTGCAACATCTTATCATCTGACGCCTATGAGTACATAGTTCTCTCCTACAAGTCCCGTGTTTCTGGAGTTGTCTACCAAGGCGACGGTGTGCCTCAATACATTGTGGGTATTGGAGATATCAAGAGCTAAATGTGGGAGAAGATTGGTTGAACTAGTGCTCAAAGATCTTATAAACGTGTTGGGAGTTGGAAATCTAATTTTGCTTGGTGAACTTTAAGGTATAGTTATGTCGACCAAGTGGATAGGGACTAGTTCACCATGAGAGTCAACAGGGAAAGAGGAGCAGGTGATGTAGGCTACACTAGTAGGAAAAAGCCTACCGCCGACGTGTGGATTTAGGCTACCAGTCACGGGTGACGGCGTGCGACTGGTACCTCGCAAGTGGTATCCGTTACTAGTCGCGTGTGAAGCCGCACGCGACTAGTATGGTACTTACCAGCCGCGTGCGGAACCGGCTCGTGACCAGCAGGGTTAATGGCAGTGTGTGAGCCGCACGCTGCTAGTATATACATATTGCACGTTGCCGATACTTTCTGGCCCCTATTTTGAATACGTGTTGTATTTTCTCCGTATAATACATATATACACAATATAATACGTACACAGACCGTACAAAATACATACACACATGATACGAAATACATATACACATGATATGATTATACCAGTACCAAGTCATTATTTGATCTCAAATGTCAGAACCAAAGATCGATCACAAGCTAGTTAATTAGTAATCTAAACTATAATCGATCACATAGATGTGAAATGCAGTCACGATGAGCAGCATCAAGATGAAGGCGGTCTTCATCCGATTCCTTCTCATCTCTCTCATATCTTCAGCTAGATAGTGCGCGTATCTAGCTTCCGCATCCTCCATAGTGTTGTACCATGTGTAGAGTCAGTTGCGAAAATGGTATACCTGCCTCCAACAGTCTTCCCAATTGGCATAAACTCCGGGAACCCTACCATTGTAAACGACATAGGACGGCATCTCTATGCATAAGATAGATAATATACGTCAGTAAAAAAATTATACATAATATATGCGACGTAGTGCTACAACATTTAAAATAAATCAAGTACGAAGAGATGATCCTCATATAAAAGACACACGGTAAAAGAGGTAAACCAATAAAACCAAGTCAAATGCGCAAGCAATGTGCATGTACATATAGACAATGTCTTATTGGCTCCCTCTTTTAATAGACGGTGCCAGAGTATAATCATCGGTCAGTGCATTTGAATATAAAGACACACGACAAGAGGTCAACCAACAAGATCAAATCAAATGCGCAAACAATATGCAAGATCAGTTTACAACACACGACTTATAGATCATTCATAACTAAACCTAAGCAAGTTCATCATACAAATTAACAAGAACGAGGGAACGGGCGGAAGCCATCAAACGTCATGAAGACCCGGTGGTCGCCGTGAAGATGACAGAGCTCTTCTATCTACCACTTGGTTTTACAGGGCCAAAGTGGAACAACCTCTCCGAACTGCAAACATCCTTCCAAATAAGTTGCCCAAGCTTACGCTGAATGCGATACAACTACAATCTGAAATCTTCCTCGGTGCAGTTCGCAAAGTCTCTAACCCATGTTGTAAGACTAGATGGCTCCACAAAACTCCATGGCTAGCTAACACTAATTAAAATAAAAAATTATTAGTAATCAAAAAATAAAATCACAGAAAAATCTGGCATGACCTTTGCTAAAAAAAAGACATACGGAGTGCTAGAATTTTTTTGAAATGGAAATTAGTCAATATTCGGACAAAATATCAGCAACTCATATTCCTATAAAACATCAAACACATATCCACGTAATCACCACAACCAATCAAGCATATCCAGTGCAATCGGCAACTCATATTGGAATTTCATCGAACAGGTGAAAGGGGCGTGCAGTTCATACTGGGTGGGGGTAGGGGAGGGGGCGCGGCGTGGTCGGCGGGAAGGAGGCATGGCACGATCGGCGCCGGCGAAGGCGAGGCGTCGAGCGACAGGTGTCAGAGGCGCGGAGTGTGGAGGTCGAGCGCTCCGCCGTTGTTCGGAGAGATTGGGGTGGCAGATGTGTCAACTGGGGGAACTGAAATGAACGTATGGGAATTTTTGTTTAAGTCAAAATAATAGCAGCGAGCCACATTGGGGTACGCTGCAACTATTTGTCGCTCCCCTCTGTCGTGAACTTGTGGCAGCGTGCGGCTGCAGAGGCATGCGACCGATACGTGCGTACTAGCCGCGTGCTGGCAAGGTCGCACACTGTGGCTATGTTCCGTACCCGGGCGCAGGGCGGGGCCTACTTAGTAGTCGCGTGTTATACCTTGTTGCACGCTGCCACTACGGTCTTACTAGTCGCGTGCATTGCTTCTGCCCGCTGCTAAAAATAGCAGCTGCATGCGCGAGCAAGAGCCCACTTCCATTAGTCGAGCCCCTATAAGCTTTTTCCTATTAGTGCTAGGAGGACAAAATACAACCCCTATAAGGTGTTTGCAAGCATCATTCTGGATGGATGAGCTGAGATGAGCCGGATGGGCCATCTTCGGTTGAGGTGGTCGAGTCCGAGAAGGTGGACATGGATATCGACTCATGCTCTAGTGAGAAAAAAGGATGATCGAGTTCAACATTTTACATATGTCCAAGCGTTGTCACAATTCGATGGTGACTTCAAGATGTCCGTGTTAGAGTTTGTTAAAACTGCGTAGACTATGTGCATAGGGGTCTCTTACCTACTTTCTGCAATGGTCTAGCTGTGTATACCTCTAACATGAGATGTCTCACTCATGACGATGTTCATGGGAGGTAGTTAGAGCCGTTACATGGCGGCGGGGGGGGGGGGGGGCACGATTACGGCACCAATGGCTCTCTCGATGAGGCGTCACCACTGCCGGTTGCACGCTCCTTCCGTCGCACAAGAAGAAGGTGGTGGGAAGGGCGGTCGGTCTTCGACATAGAGACCAACGACAACGCCGGCTCTACCTGCCTTCCAACCGTCGCCTCTAGCCTCATTTTTTTTTGGGGGAGGGGGGGGTTGGGTACGTAAGAAATTGTTCATCCACTGAGGTCATAATACCTGCCTCCTCCCCATAAAAAAAGGATGCTAAAAGCTTCCAGACAGTATTAACACTACTATGGAAAGGCCTACTACCGGCGCATTTTTTTCCCTATAGCCGGTGCACCAGATCCCGGTGGTGGGAACATGCCAGCGCACCAGCTCGTACACCGCCGATATGTAAGTTACTGCCGGCGCACCATGGTACGTGCGCTAGCAGTAACCCCATACCACCGGCGCTCCAGGCCCACACACCGTCGATAACGCGGGGAAGCACTGGCGCACTAGGACGCGCCAACAGTAAAAGATTAGGTGTGCCAGCGATATATTTTCTTCTTTTCCCTGCTTTCCAGCCTATTTATATTGGTTCAATACGTATGTCAGACCTGGCCCGGACCGGGCCACCTTTTATCAATGGCGGACGTCCCTTCGCGTGCGCCGGCGGTAATTAGTGACCACCGGCGAGCCTTCCACGGCGTGCGCTCACGGCAAATACCACCAGCATGCAACATTTTTGGTGCGCCAGTGGTAACCCTGGACCTATATAGGCTTTTTTCTAGTAGCGAGATGTAACATCCCAAGAATTTCAAAATAAAACAAATGAATTTCACTAGTTCCAAATTTTGGAACCAACAAAAACTTTTATTAAATGAAGTATGATACATAGTGATCTTGTTTAATTCTTGTGCTATTGCGATGATTGATTGTTATAGTAGTTTGAAATAAACTTAAACCCTAAACCTCACCCCTCTTTTCATCATCCTAGTTAAAATGAAATAAAAAGAAATTAAATAAGAAAAAGGCATATGTGCCTATGACTATAATTATAAATCTTTACCCTAAACCTTTCCACTTTGCATAGAGGTTTGGAAAACCTTCATACACCTTACCAAAGGCTTATCAAATCAAATCCAAGTGTTTCCCAAAGAAATTAAAAAGAAACTAAAAATGCCATAGAGGCATATGAGAGCAAAAGTGCAAATTTGTGAATTGGAGAAGATTGACCCTAGGACTTGTTGTGAATGGTTGGATCACTTCCATATACCATTTCAACACTCAACAACACCATTTGGGTCAAGCCAAGTCAAATTTAAAATCACATGCAACATATGCATAGAGGCATATGTGACACATAGCCATTTCACCAAATTTTGCCCTATGACTTTAAACCTTGACCAAATGATGTGAAACCTTTTCTAAACCTAATCTAATGCTAAATGGACCCTAACCCATGTTGTAGTAAAGCAAGATCAACAATTTACAAGTTTAATAAAAATTGACACATCACCTCTTATGTGTTGTGGCCATTTTTGCAAATCTTTGAACAAGACCTTTTGAATTGGGTTCAATGATCTTAAAATGTTTCTAAACTAATAAGAACCACATTAGAGTCAACCAAAGTCAAATCAAATGGAGAGAAATCACATAGTGAGAGAATCCCCAAAATTCCCTCACATACACCATATGCCAAAATGCAAATCCTTCACCAAAGCCATAATTGCTTGCTCCCTTGCTTCTAAAATGCTTCAATTTGATAAACCAAAACAAATGCATCTTTGGATCAAGAATCAAACCCAAGAAAATCAAGAATCTTGCATACATGTGATAATGGTCATATGACCCATTTATAAAATCTTCACTACTTTACACCCCTGCATTTGACTTTTCTTCAACCAAACTTGGTCAACCAAAGCCATGTCATCCAAGACCAGGTCAAGGTAAGTAACTTTCATGTTGACCACTATGGCTAGAGTTGACTAGGTTGACCAGTATAAATGTGACAATTAGGGTATGTGAAGCAAAGTGAAGATCGACCTCAATTTTGAAACTTTGCAAAACCTCTCCAAATTTCAAACCAATGTCACATGTAGTTGCCCAACATCATATAGAGCACATCCATGCAGCCATTTGTCCAAATTTACACACAAGAAAGAATTTTTGCTTTGGAGTAAGAAGTACACATAGAGGAGAATAAAGGTACAACCCCTTTACCCCTCACTTTATCACTTTTCTCTCTCCCTCTCTTTCCATCCTTGATAGTACACAATGGTACTCTGAAAGCACCTCAATGAGTGACCCCTCCTTGGCCATGAGCATCCTCTCAAGCATGCCTCATCATTTCATGTACCTCATGTACTTTTTGAAATTAATCCAAAGTGCACCCAACTAGCCTCTCCACCTTGTGCCTCTGGTCATACACACTCCACTCATCACAACCAAACTTGCAGCACATTTGTTACACAAGAAATCATGCACATAAGACCTATGCCAAACCATGCCATTGAAAAGGACACCACCATGCCAACCCCTGCCTTTCCACTTCTTTGGTCACTCTCCCCTTGTCCCTTAGTCATGCCTGCTCCCACTGAACCTAACCCTGCACAAATGGACCAGAGAAGATGCCCAAAGGACCTCCATGCCACCACATGCCATCATGGTGCTCACCACCACGCTCCACCCTACCCTGGTCCTCTCCTCTCTACAAAACCTTGCCAAACTAGCTCCCCTCTCAGCACTGAGCATACTGGACATGATCTAATATCAAAAGGAACACGACACGCACGAGAACGCATCGTGATCACCACGCACGGACGCGCCAGAGCGTGCACCAGCACGACCCTGGACGCCGCAGTACGCCGCTCGCCTGGTCGCCCTCGTCCTCCTCTCCCTTTTCCTCTCGAGCATGCGCGATCACCACCACACCCGTACCCTCCTGGACACGCCTACTGGCTCGCGGAGCACTGACGCCCACGCCATGATCAACATCTGCCGCCGCGGTACCGCAAGGACACCTCCGTCGCCAGCTCGCCACAGACCATCATTAGGCTTGCGATCAAGCGCTCTAGCACCGCCTAGCAGTCGCCTACACGCCGCGCATCGTAGCTTGCCTCTTCGCGCCGCAGAACGCCGTCGCCATGATCGACTTCTTCCGCACCCCTCGGTCACCTCGCGTTCATATAAATAGAGCCCCTCCCCGAGCTAACCGAGCACACCATCGGCCTCCCCTCTTCTCACTCGCTCTCCTCGACCCCTTCTCCACCTCAATTACGCCCACCATCGCCGGAATTTGGACGGAGTCCGCCGCCACAGAAGCTCAGCGCCGCCGTTGATTTCCTCCACCCCAAGCTCTGCCGCGACCACCCTCTGCCTCCTCGTCCTCGACAACGCCACCGCGAACCCTCGCTGTGCCTCGCCGGAGCTCCGGTAAGCCGCCAGCACCAAACCCTTGCCGTGCCTGTGCCGCCGCTCGTCGACGTAGACGACGACTCGCGTCGTTAGATCCTCTTTTGATCCTACGGTCCACAACAAAGCATACCGTTTCGGAGAATTAAACCACTGACGCCTGGGCCCCATCTGGTCAGGCGGCCCGCTAGCGCCAGACGCATAGCTGGGCCAGCCCAACTCCCCTCCCTCTCTCTGGGCCGTTAGGTTTTCCCGCGTGGCCCAGTAATTTAAATTTGGTTTAATCCATTTAGTTCAAATCCAATACTGCTGCACACTTCAAATTTGAATAGTTCAATTTCTACAAACTCAATTTTAGTAAATTTTATATATTCAGAAAGCTTATGTTTTGCCCTAACCAACCCCACTGGATTCAACCTCATATGTGGTGTAGATTTTGAATAGCAAAAATGACAAAACAGAGACTTTTCGGTATTCAAATAAATCTTAAAAATCAACCACTTTGAATTTTGAAGTGAATCCAATTGCAATAATTCACATTTAACAAACCCTAATTTACTATGTAAAAATATGATATGGGTTCTGTACATGATCATGGGCTAGAATCAAAATATTGGCTATGTAGTCAATACTAGCCCTTTTAAACCATATCCAAATTTTAGAATTTAAACCAATGAGGTGTAGCACCTCATTTAAATCATTCTCACAAGTGTTGTGAAGTATTGTGTTGACCTTTAAATGCTTAGGCTCATACTTGCTCACTTGTAGAATTTAAACCAACATAGTTTTTTAATTGCACTAGTTATTTAAACCACATGAGATGATGAATCCCATTTAAATCCCTATTCTCAAATGCTAAGTATGAAGTGTTGACCTTGGTCAACATGGGATCATCCCTGGTTATTTGAATAAGTATTGCATCACCTCAATAGTGGTTTTTATTAAATTAGTTACAACTATGTGTTAAACCATAGGAGAGGTATCCCTCTCATTTAAATCTTGTTCTCAAGTAATTCAACATGAGGTAGTGACCATGGTCTAATAATCTCATATTGAATTATTTGGTGGCATTAAATCACTACCATGTTAGTATTAAATTGCATGAGGTATGGAACCTCATTTAAATCAATTTTTCTCAAATGATAAGTATAAAGAGGTTGACTTTGGTCAACCTAGGTCATATGTTATTCATAAGAGAAATTAAATCTTAAGAAGAATTCAATAAGAGGAAATTATTTCTCCAAACCAAGAGAAACCCTAATTCCAATTTTTAATGAGAGGAAATTATTTTCCTAATATTAAATAAACCCTAGAATAATTGTTGGATATATGTTAAGTAGTGATGCTAAATCATTTGAGTGAGCCATTAAGGCTAATTAAGAGTACTTAAGTATTGTTTGGTGATTGTATCCTCGTATTCGTTTTTAGACGCTAGTACCGGAGACTATCAAGAGGAGGAGGTATTCTACCAGGGAGGAAGAGCCAGTAAAACTTTGATCAATACACCAATCAAGGCAAGCTAACACTCTTGCAAGGTTCCCTTGTGCAAAGCTCTACAAGAGCAAGGCACCAATATTTTTACTTTATGCTTAATGCTCCTATCCCAAGTTTTTACTTTACAAGCTTTTCTAAATTTTGTTTATCAAAGTTTACCTTTTTGATTCATGATTCACTTGGTTTAGATATAGAGTAGAACAAGAGCATCAAAGTTAGCCTAGAGCAAGACAAGCTAGTTAGCACCCCTCATGACTAGTTGCTAGTGCTAAACAAATAGAATTGACTACTCTAGATGGGATCATGTGAAATGAATGACTTTGAAAAACCTTGGAATGATGATTCATTCTATTGAAAGATTTTTAAGGTGAATATGACTGGTGAATGACTTGGTGAATTTTACAAAAACCGATGGTTGGGTTCGGATGCGATACCATTCCAATTTGAAAGTACCCCCACAATACCCAATATGGGTAAGGGCTTAACTAGAAATTTATGTGCTTTAGTATGGGTTCCCTCTAAACAAGCGTCATCGGGGTTAGGCCGAGGGCTGCCTCTACAACAAACAAAACAATACGATATGACGTGGAATGAGGTGAATGTCCGGCCCAAGCCCTGTGCAGTTCCGGGTTGATCGCGGTTTTCACCGGGAGGCCAAGCTCATGGGGAGAGGTGCCTATACTAGAGTATGTAAGTGAAAGGTTATGGTTGGTAGTCCGCATACGGAGTATGGTAAATCAGGGCCAGTTAACCCTGACGGATTATTGCAAATATTGTGGCACAAGTGTACGACCTCTGCAGAGTGTAGAACTATTCGAATAGCCGTGTCCACGGTTATGGACGGTTGGGAAGGCCATACTGTTCCGTCATCAGACCATTTTCAAAAATGTGACATATGACTTGGGACTTGAATTTGAAAGGTGAATGGTGATTTTGAATTGAATCACAATAGAGTTGTGGGAATGACACTAATGTTCCCACTTGAGTTAGTTTAGCAAATGAAGAGTCTTTTCTAAATGTTTATGAAATAAACTTGGCTTTATGCAAATAAACTTAGAGCTTAGCACCCCCTTACTATAGTTGATAGTGCTTACACTAGTATTAGTTTGCGAGTACTTTAAAAGTACTCATGGCTTTGTCCCTGGCTATTCAAATGGCCGGACTATGAAGGTGAACCGCAATGACGAGGAAGATGGACAGCAGGACGTCTACGACAACTAGGACCGCTCCTGACGTCAAGCGTTGGCCTGTGGATTAGATAGCCACTACTACTTCGCTTCCGCTATTTGTGATGTTCGTTGATCGATAGATCAACTACTATTGTAATTTTGGATCATGTGATCTACCTTTGTAAGACGATTATGTGTTGTAATAAATGATGACTCTATGATATTCAACTATTATGTCTCGCAACAACAATATTCCCGGGATTGCGATGTAGGGCATAATAGGCATCCGGACTTAAAAATCCGGGTGTTGACAAGTTGGTATCGAGCCATTGTTTGACCTTAGGAGACCCTAGTTAGAATGGACGTCCGAAAAACTTAGTTTCAAAACAAAGAAAGTGAATATTTCTGAAAACTTATTCTCACCCGTATCTTAAGATCTTTTCAAAAGAATAAATCCATGCTCTACTTTTCTTTGTAATGGTACATAAAATTTTGCACACTTGATCACTTCATTAACTTACTCATCCTCATTGCTCACAGATGGAGTACCAATGGGAGTCCTATCAGCTTGGTTCCGGAGGCGACCTAAGGTTCGAAAAGGAGTTGAAGCAACTGGTTGACCATCTAGGACACCCGTATCCCGAATTCTTCGAATACCCCTCAAGGCTCGGTTAGGAGAACCACCTCGATGGGACGTTTCTACCGATCTACGAAGGAAGCTTGATGCCCCGGTATGGGAAACCATATGGTTTTCTCGTAACGGGAAACACTTGGAAGGAAGGGCTAGACAAAGCTATGCAAGAAGCAATTTTCCGTCCGTGTGGACAAAATGAGGACAAGATCAAGAACACTCGTTTCATCTACTACCCAAGACATGACTCCATGGGAAGACCGATGACCATGCCTCCACCACAACCAAAGATGAACCCCTATGAAGCACCTCAGGACTTCAGAGCAGTACAAAACCCTCGGGGATTTGGACAACGCCCTCGCCTCTCGCCAAGCACATTACCCGTGAAGACGCGAATTCCACCCCGAAGAGTAGTATCACCCAAGCACTTAAGTAGGTGTGAGTTGTATCAGGATCCCCTTGTATCGTAGAGCGATGAATGGTTCTTCAAACCAACGGTGTGTTAGCTTTGTAAAATGTGATGTTTGGTATGAATGAAAAAGTGTTGTTGGTTTTTACCCCCGCAACACTACTCAAGTTTTCAGTTTATGAATTTTTTAAATTTTAACAAAACAAACCCTAGAAATTTCCCTCTTATCTTATCATCTACCTCAATGTTCAGATGGCCCCACCAACCCGCAACACCACCCAGGATGCCATGATGCAACTACTGCAGACGATGATGGCAGACCACGAAGCCGAGAGAGCTGAACGCCAAGCCAACATTACCGCACTGCAACAGATAGCTCAGAACAATCAAGGCCACGGAAACAATGATCACCCTGGATCAAAGCTGAAGAACTTTCAGCACACCAACCCACCGATGTTCAACAAGACTGAAGAGCCCCTTGATGCTGATGACTGGCTCCAGACCATGGAGAACAACCTCGAAGTTGCGGGAGTTGAAGCCGCGAGTAAAAGTACTGTTTGCCACCCACTACCGTCAGGACCTGCCAGAGCCTGGTGGACAAGTGCCCGTGCAATGAATGCGGGACAGATAATGACATGGGAAGACTTCAAGCTGAAATTCAGCAAGTACCATGTGCCCCAAGGACTGATCAAGAAGATGAGAGACGAGTTCCGTGAACTCAAGCAAGGAAGGATGTCGGTGGTGGAATACCGCGACAGGTTTCTCACTCGTCAAGGTACGCCCGGATGAGACCGACACCAATGAGAAGAGAAAGGAAAGATTCCTGAATGGACTACACGACGAGATGCGATCGTGTTAGTGAACATTCCGTTCGCCGACTTAGAAGCCCTCGTAGACTCAGCCATACAGATGGAAGGAAAGCTGCATCAGGCCAATGAGAACCGCAAGCGCAGAATGATGAGTCAGAATGGACCCCACCATACCCAGAAGTACCTCAATAACTCCTCTGGAGGATTCACCCCAAGATACAACAAGCCCCCTGCTCAGAATTATCGCCCCAACTACCCCAACAACAACGGAGGACCCCCGAAGCCCGGAGGCAACCACAACAACAACAACCCCAACAGCAACAGCAACAATGGGAACAACAACACCAATACTGGCCCGAGGACTGGAAGCAATGCCATCCCCGTCAACCCGAAGGACAAGTCCACGATCAACTGCTATGAATGTGGAGTTGTGGGCCACTACTCCAATGAGTGCCCCAAGAAGCTTGCCAAGATTGCCGCCAATACCGCAGCACCTGCCCAGCAACAGCGCCGTTTTGCCGGTAGAAGGAACCATAACAACAACAACGGCCACCTCTACCACATGACTGCCACTGAAGCTCAGGAAGCACCCCAGAACATGCCAAGTATGTCTTCCTGTTAATAAAATGCTCAATCTCTCTTAGGAACCTAACTTTTCTTAAAATCTCGGGACGAGATTTGTTTAAGGGGGAAGGGTTTGTAACATCCCAAGAATTTCAAAATAAAACAAATGAATTTCACTAGTTCCAAATTTTGGAACCAACAAAAACTTTTATTAAATGAAGTATGATACATAGTGATCTTGTTTAATTCTTGTGCTATTGCGATGATTGATTGTTATAGTAGTTTGAAATAAACTTAAACCCTAAACCTCACCCCTCTTTCATCATCCTAGTTAAAATGAAATAAAAAGAAATTAAATAAGAAAAAGGCATATGTGCCTATGACTATAATTATAAATCTTTACCCTAAACCTTTCCACTTTGCATAGAGGTTTGGAAAACCTTCATACACCTTACCAAAGGCTTATCAAATCAAATCCAAGTGTTTCCCAAAGAAATTAAAAAGAAACTAAAAATGCCATAGAGGCATATGAGAGCAAAAGTGCAAATTTGTGAATTGGAGAAGATTGACCCTAGGACTTGTTGTGAATGGTTGGATCACTTCCATATACCATTTCAACACTCAACAACACCATTTGGGTCAAGCCAAGTCAAATTTAAAATCACATGCAACATATGCATAGAGGCATATGTGACACATAGCCATTTCACCAAATTTTGCCCTATGACTTTAAACCTTGACCAAATGATGTGAAACCTTTTCTAAACCTAATCTAATGCTAAATGGACCCTAACCCATGTTGTAGTAAAGCAAGATCAACAATTTACAAGTTTAATAAAAATTGACACATCACCTCTTATGTGTTGTGGCCATTTTTGCAAATCTTTGAACAAGACCTTTTGAATTGGGTTCAATGATCTTAAAATGTTTCTAAACTAATAAGAACCACATTAGAGTCAACCAAAGTCAAATCAAATGGAGAGAAATCACATAGTGAGAGAATCCCCAAAATTCCCTCACATACACCATATGCCAAAATGCAAATCCTTCACCAAAGCCATAATTGCTTGCTCCCTTGCTTCTAAAATGCTTCAATTTGATAAACCAAAACAAATGCATCTTTGGATCAAGAATCAAACCCAAGAAAATCAAGAATCTTGCATACATGTGATAATGGTCATATGACCCATTTATAAAATCTTCACTACTTTACACCCCTGCATTTGACTTTTCTTCAACCAAACTTGGTCAACCAAAGCCATGTCATCCAAGACCAGGTCAAGGTAAGTAACTTTCATGTTGACCACTATGGCTAGAGTTGACTAGGTTGACCAGTATAAATGTGACAATTAGGGTATGTGAAGCAAAGTGAAGATCGACCTCAATTTTGAAACTTTGCAAAACCTCTCCAAATTTCAAACCAATGTCACATGTAGTTGCCCAACATCATATAGAGCACATCCATGCAGCCATTTGTCCAAATTTACACACAAGAAAGAATTTTTGCTTTGGAGTAAGAAGTACACATAGAGGAGAATAAAGGTACAACCCCTTTACCCCTCACTTTATCACTTTTTCTCTCTCCCTCTCTTTCCATCCTTGATAGTACACAATGGTACTCTGAAAGCACCTCAATGAGTGACCCCTCCTTGGCCATGAGCATCCTCTCAAGCATGCCTCATCATTTCATGTACCTCATGTACTTTTTGAAATTAATCCAAAGTGCACCCAACTAGCCTCTCCACCTTGTGCCTCCGGTCATACACACTCCACTCATCACAACCAAACTTGCAGCACATTTGTTACACAAGAAATCATGCACATAAGACCTATGCCAAACCATGCCATTGAAAAGGACACCACCATGCCAACCCCTGCCTTTCCACTTCTTTGGTCACTCTCCCCTTGTCCCTTAGTCATGCCTGCTCCCACCGAACCTAACCACTGCACAAATGGACAGAGAAGATGCCCAAAGGACCTCCATGCCACCACATGCCATCATGGTGCTCACCACCACGCTCCACCCTACCCTGGTCCTCTCCTCTCTACAAAACCTTGCCAAACTAGCTCCCCTCTCAGCACTGAGCATACTGGACATGATCTAATATCAAAAGGAACACGACACGCACGAGAACGCATCGTGATCACCACGCACGGACGCGCCAGAGCGTGCACCAGCACGACACTGGACGCCGCAGTACGCCGCTCGCCTGGACGCCCTCGTCCTTCTCTCCCTTTTCCTCTCGAGCATGCGCGATCACCACCACACCCGTACCCTCCCGGACACGCCCTGCGGCTCGCGGAAGCACCGACGCCCACGCCATGATCAACATGCTGCCGCCGCGGTACCGCAAGGACACCTCCGTCGCCAGCTCGCCACGGACCATCATTAGGCTTGCGATCAAGCGCTCTAGCACCGCCTAGCGGTCGCCTACACGCCGCGCATCGTAGCTTGCCTCTTCGCGCCGCAGAACGCCGTCGCCATGATCGACTTCTTCCGCACCCCTCGGTCACCTCGCGTTCATATAAATAGAGCCCCTCCCCGAGCTAACCGAGCACACCATCGGCCTCCCCTCTTCTCACTCGCTCTCCTCGACCCCTTCTCCACCTCAATTACGCCCACCATCGCCGGAATTTGGACGGAGTCCGCCGCCACAGAAGCTCAGCGCCGCCGTTGATTTCCTCCACCCCAAGCTCGCCGCGACCACCCTCTGCCTCCTCGTCCTCGACAACGCCACCGCGAACCCTCGCGTGCCTCGCCGGAGCTCCGGTAAGCCGCCAGCACCAAACCCTTGCCGTGCTCGTGCCGCCGCTCGTCGACGTAGACGACGACTCGCGTCGTTAGATCCTCTTTTGATCCTACGGTCCACAACAAAGCATACCGTTTCGGAGAATTAAACCACCGACGCCGGGCCCCATCCGGTCAGGCGGCCCGCTAGCGCCGGACGCATAGGCTGGGCCAGCCCAACTCCCCTCCCTCTCTGCGGGCCGTTAGGTTTTCCCGCGTGGCCCGATAATTTAAATTTGGTTTAATCCATTTAGTTCAAATCCAATACTGCTGCACACTTCAAATTTGAATAGTTCAATTTCTACAAACTCAATTTTAGTAAATTTTATATATTCAGAAAGCTTATGTTTTGCCCTAACCAACCCCACTGGATTCAACCTCATATGTGGTGTAGATTTTGAATAGCAAAAATGACAAAACAGAGACTTTTCGGTATTCAAATAAATCTTAAAAATCAACCACTTTGAATTTTGAAGTGAATCCAATTGCAATAATTCACATTTAACAAACCCTAATTTACTATGTAAAAATATGATATGGGTTCTGTACATGATCATGGGCTAGAATCAAAATATTGGCTATGTAGTCAATACTAGCCCTTTTAAACCATATCCAAATTTTAGAATTTAAACCAATGAGGTGTAGCACCTCATTTAAATCATTCTCACAAGTGTTGTGAAGTATTGTGTTGACCTTTAAATGCTTAGGCTCATACTTGCTCACTTGTAGAATTTAAACCAACATAGTTTTTTAATTGCACTAGTTATTTAAACCACATGAGATGATGAATCCCATTTAAATCCCTATTCTCAAATGCTAAGTATGAAGTGTTGACCTTGGTCAACATGGGATCATCCCTGGTTATTTGAATAAGTATTGCATCACCTCAATAGTGGTTTTTATTAAATTAGTTACAACTATGTGTTAAACCATAGGAGAGGTATCCCTCTCATTTAAATCTTGTTCTCAAGTAATTCAACATGAGGTAGTGACCATGGTCTAATAATCTCATATTGAATTATTTGGTGGCATTAAATCACTACCATGTTAGTATTAAATTGCATGAGGTATGGAACCTCATTTAAATCAATTTTTCTCAAATGATAAGTATAAAGAGGTTGACTTTGGTCAACCTAGGTCATATGTTATTCATAAGAGAAATTAAATCTTAAGAAGAATTCAATAAGAGGAAATTATTTCTCCAAACCAAGAGAAACCCTAATTCCAATTTTTAATGAGAGGAAATTATTTTCCTAATATTAAATAAACCCTAGAATAATTGTTGGATATATGTTAAGTAGTGATGCTAAATCATTTGAGTGAGCCATTAAGGCTAATTAAGAGTACTTAAGTATTGTTTGGTGATTGTATCCTCGTATTCGTTTTTAGACGCTAGTACCGGAGACTATCAAGAGGAGGAGGTATTCTACCAGGAGGAAGAGCCAGAAAACTTTGATCAATACACCAATCAAGGCAAGCTAACACTCTTGCAAGGTTCCCTTGTGCAAAGCTCTACAAGAGCAAGGCACCAATATTTTTACTTTATGCTTAATGCTCCTATCCCAAGTTTTTACTTTACAAGCTTTTCTAAATTTTGTTTATCAAAGTTTACCTTTTTGATTCATGATTCACTTGGTTTAGATATAGAGTAGAACAAGAGCATCAAAGTTATCCTAGAGCAAGACAAGCTAGTTAGCACCCCTCATGACTAGTTGCTAGTGCTAAACAAATAGAATTGACTACTCTAGATGGGATCATGTGAAATGAATGACTTTGAAAAACCTTGGAATGATGATTCATTCTATTGAAAGATTTTTAAGGTGAATATGACTGGTGAATGACTTGGTGAATTTTACAAAAACTGATGGTTGGGTTCGGATGCGATACCATTCCAATTTGAAAGTACCCCCACAATACCCAATATGGGTAAGGGCTTAACTAGAAATTTATGTGCTTTAGTATGGGTTCCCTCTAAACAAGCGTCATCGGGGTTAGGCCGAGGGCTGCCTCTACAACAAACAAAACAATACGATATGACGTGGAATGAGGTGAATGTCCGGCCCAAGCCCTGTGCAGTTCCCGGGTTGACCGCGGTTTTCACCGGGAGGCCAAGCTCATGGGGAGAGGTGCCTATACTAGAGTATGTAAGTGAAAGGTTATGGTTGGTAGTCCGCATACGGAGTATGGTAAATCAGGGCCGATTAACCACGACGGATTATTGCAAATATTGTGGCACAAGTGTACGACCTCTGCGAGTGTAGAACTATTCGAATAGCCGTGTCCACGGTTATGGACGGTTGGGAAGGCCATACTGTTCCGTCATCGGACCATTTTCAAAAATGTGACATATGACTTGGGACTTGAATTTGAAAGGTGAATGGTGATTTTGAATTGAATCACAACAGAGTTGTGGGAATGACACTAATGTTCCCACTTGAGTTAGTTTAGCAAATGAAGAGTCTTTTCTAAATGTTTATGAAATAAACTTGGCTTTATGCAAATAAACTTAGAGCTTAGCACCCCCTTACTATAGTTGATAGTGCTTACACTAGTATTAGTTTGCGAGTACTTTAAAAGTACTCATGGCTTTGTCCCTGGCTATTCAAATGGCCGGACTATGAAGGTGAACCGCGGTACGAGGAAGATGGACAGCAGGACGTCTACGACAACTAGGACCGCTCTCGACGTCAAGCGTTGGCCTGTGGATTAGATAGCCACTACTACTTCGCTTCCGCTATTTGTGATGTTCGTTGATCGATAGATCAACTACTATTGTAATTTTGGATCATGTGATCTACCTTTGTAAGACGATTATGTGTTGTAATAAATGATGACTCTATGATATTCAACTATTATGTCTCGCAACAACAATATTCCTGGGATTGCGATGTAGGGCATAATAGGCATCTGGACTTAAAAAATCCGGGTGTTGACACGAGACATTATGGGAAAGAAATTATTCATCCACTGATGTCTTTTCCTTACTTTTTAGGCATATAGGCTGTTTTGAACTCACGAGATATAGGTGGAGGTACTCTATGGCACTGGTGCATAGTTTCTACAAAATTACAGCTGAAGACAAAATATGTACCAGGAGATGTTTTAGTATTATACAGTCCCCCTCGCTACAGATTATTGCAGTGCAAAAAAGGCCTGCATACTCTCTCGACTTAATGGGGTACCGTACTACTACTGTTAATCTCCAGCATCGCTTGATACAAAGCACGTACCCATGCATGGATACATTATTCTCCATTACCACCTGAATGCAAAAATCTACACCCAGATAGCACCTGCATTGCGGAGCAGCGGGACGAGGTTGCCGCTGAGGTGCAAGGACATGACCTTGTCGGTGGACCCCACGAGCCTGCTGCCGATGAACACCGCCGGCACGGCGGGGTTGCGGCCCAGGAGCTTGGCCAGCGCTTTCTCCATCTCCTTTCCCCTCGGGTTCTCGTCCAGCTCCACCACCGTGGGGTTCACCCCGAGCTCGCGGAAGAGGCGCATCACCGTGTGGCACATGCAGCAGGAGCTCATGCTGAAGATCACTACCGCTCGCTGTCCTGCCAGCTTCGTTACCATGTCCATCGGAAGATCGCTTGCTCTGAAAAATGTGCTTTGCTGAGAAAGCTTAGTAGGAGTGCTGCTTGCGTACAAGGCTTTGAGTTAGCTAGTGAGCTGTGCCTGCAGTTGGGTGTTGTGAGCTTGCTTATATAGGCATGGAAATGCGCAATGGTAAGATGAGATCACGCTGCAATCTGACCTGAAAAAGGTTATACGAAGGGGTCGGATAACGGCCAACGCTCGCTTCTGGCGACAACACATACGGGTCTAGTGTGGAGTAGTATCGAATATTTTGATGGCAATGTCGATGCAGCAACCTGATGCCGAAAGGGTCAATGTGTTGTGCAGATAAGGCCTGGAGGTCTTAGTCTTAGAAGTTCTCTTCTATCCAACTTCACAAGTCAGACGAGAGAGAGATGCTGCTGAGATCACGGTCTTTTTAGTAGACAAGGTTTTTGCATGCTGTAGAAGATACGGGAAAGTACTAGTAGCAGTACTTTAGGGATTCAGATGAACATTCTGGTCAAAGCACAGAAATGATTTATTTCAGAAACAATTCAACAACAACGGTTATGGTAATTAAGAGTGATCCAAGGTTGTATAAAAATTATGTAGAAATCCAAAACAACTTTCAAGATACCAACATGCATGGAACAGTAGATACCCGCAAAAAAACATGGAACAGTAGTCAGAGTCAGAGATGACATGTGTTGGTGTTATCCAAAGATCGGAACATGCATGGGAAACACAATTAACATCTGCCATATATTCGGCAAAATATTGGGGAGAGTTGGGATTCTAGTAGGTTTAGTCAAAAATATGTATGCCGTTATAACGAAGTAGCCAAATTGAACAAGCAATGCGGATCAATGTTGTTATCTTTTGAACTTTGCTCAAGAACCATTTCCCCAGGTGCAGTATTTTGGCTCTCGCGATCTAGTGAGCTCCGGATTTTTAAAACCAAAATGCTGTTTGAAACAATTCTGTTGTTTTCATAAATACATACAAATGAGTTCAAAATATCTGCTCGGTTTTTTAAATAATACGTTGTATGTTTGGATACACAATAAATCACAAAATTTTGATATCAAAAGGCAAACAAAAACCGATTTGCTCCCTATATTTGTATTTTTTGTAGATCATGGATGAAAACATATTAATCAAAATTTAGTCATACATACTAGACATCTATATCTACTAGTATATGTTTTCATAAACATTTATATCTTCAAAAGAAGTTTGTTTTATTTATTTGAAAAGCTCCCGAGATTTTAGTGTGCTCTGAGCTAAAAGGACATTTCGAAATTTATCCCCTTGTTATCGGTTTGCCATATAAGCTGATATTATTGGATCAAACAATGAAGCTAGTTTGGGTCTACTACCCTCTTCAGTAATAATCACTATATGTTGTTCAGTATATTTTTGTGGTTCACAGAAAATATGTGAAAGTTCACCATACATATAGATCACTCTTCAAGGTAGAGTTTTATTACCTCCTATTAAGATAAGATGGCCGCGCGGTTCACAAGTCACAACGTCAGAGTGTTATCAGCGCGCATGGTGGCCATCCTGGGAATCACATCGTCCTCAGGCCAAGTCAGCGTTGAGAAGAAGCGTGATTCCATACTGAGGGCACCTATGAACAGCAATGGCCTCCCACACTAACTCTTATCCTGCTTGTATGGAATCTCACCAAAAGCAAGCTCCGCACACCTCATCAGATATTGAGAGGTATGGGATGCCGCGCTCCGAAATCGCCTTTTGTAATTTGAATTGTTACTCATCTTTCCATACGAGCCAGAAAGGTGGAATTTATTTCTGGATAAGGAGCATCTAAAAGCGGGTATGAATTCCACGCAAAGTGGGTATCAAGAGATCTTATATGTGGCAGCATGTAACTTGTTTCCGAAAAGAAAGGACCCATGCTACACATGGGAAGGATATTACATACCAAATGTGTATACTGCAAATGGCAGGTGTCAATTGTACATCAGAGAAATTTTAAGAATCTTGACGGAACAAAATTACCTACTTTTGATCAAATCACTCCTGTGAGGCATGCTACGTAGGTATCTAGATCATCAACTATGAAAATATTATTTAAGAAGCAGTCTATTATTGTGGTGAATATGAGATGAAGGTATTTAGGAGCATCTTTGTACTGAGTGCAACTACTGATCACATTAGTGTTATGTTTCTGGCAAATTAGTACATAGTTCAAATTTGTAAAACAGTGACAAAATTATATCTCAAACAAAGTGCATTAACGGAAAATATGTGGTTTATCAAAAGAAACAGGTATGGGAGAATTTGAAAAGAAATCAATAGCAGCAAAATAACTGAAAGAGGAACATAATAGTTGCAGACTTTACAAAAGCATCATGGTCCTGTTCAGACTTTCAAGCAAGACAATAACGCAAAGAAAAACAAACTTTGCTTTCACTGATATGCCATTCATGAAGTAGTTTTCCCTCTAAATACCAATTTATTCCGTTTTATAATTGTTTTAATTCTTTATATGATGTCAAATACATATTCCCTACATACTTCAGAAAAGATGGCCTGCTTTTACAATATATCCAAGCAAAGCAATGCGATAGCATGGTCCATCTATATCATTAACGATCCTGAGAATCCTAGATATTGCCCATTCTCTTAGAAGATTCGTAGAAATCCAACCTCTCGAATGCCAAATGATGAATTGCTCGCCCATTCGCAGACTTTCTATCACCAGAACTCACTGACAAGCAGGTATCGCAACAAGTTGCTGAACCAGAATATGCTTTGAATTGACCTATATAAGCAGGTCAAACACCAAGATAGTGGGAAATAATTATAATTCTGTAATTTGTTCTATTTGATTTGGAGTGTCTACTCAACTGGATCCGGTGCCTTTTGCATCCTCACGCATGTGGCTATGGAATTAGTGTCCTTTGAGCGAAGGAAGAGCTAGTAGGACACTTGGGTGGCCTATGCTTCAAAGACAGGACAATTTGGAAAGCACATATTCACGTACCTTATCAAGAACAATTCCCAGTGCCGCTGTAGAAAGAGAAGAGCAGTTTTGTGGTGTCGAGATACCAGTTATGCAGCTGACCAGAATGATCTCAAAACCACCTTCATAAAAGAACTTGTCAATGACTGCCGAAGTAATCCATCTGCAATTCTTTTTCCGGGTAAATCCATATCCAATGTTGATCCGTGAGGATTCTAATATCTCAAGATAGCACGAGAAGAACAATAACATGTTTAAGAGCTGCAAACATTTCATGTTCAAACCAAGGTTTTAAATAGCGCGCTATTTCATTTAGTGAGGACCTTCTCCAAACGCTATGCATGTTATAGCACGCTATATATAAAATAACGTTTTGCAAAAATACATGCAAATGTTAAGGATTTCGGCAACTAAAATCTTGTCCAGCAGACTAATTACATAACCAGATCGTTCAAAGTAGATTTCCAGGACCTTTTAAGACATACTAGCCAAGGAGGCAACAATAGAAGTGAAAGCAGTCATTCATAATCGGAAGAAGTATGCATGGCTTCATCTGCAAATCGGAGGATAGCTTGTACACTACCAATCTAGTCATTTACAGATCAATAGTTCAATACATCTAGGCATATACAAATCAGGATGAGGAGGAGGTTCTAGTCAGCTCTAACCTGGGTGATTTGCCTGCAGCGTCTCCGACAACCGAGCCGGAGGAAGTAGCCGATGGCACCCTATGGGAGGAAGCAACGGATACCGTCGTCACGCTGGAAGAGGCAGCCGCCGCCTGTTGCTTCCGTGGGGAACTGTTAAACTGGGATTTAGGCTAGGTTTTGCGGTACGTATATGTGCTTTAGGTATTTAGCTTCGGTGGGGAAATTGGACCTTTGGGCCGATGGGTTGGCCTGCAGTTTTGGACATTTGTTTTTTTGCAGCTAAACGTTTTAGTGCCGCTACGTGTTATGCGTTTTAGCGCGATTTAGCGTGTTATTTCGTGTTTAGCACTGTAGCGACCATTTTCTGTCAAATATAGCGTGGAGGGTCCAAATCCTCTGTTGCGCGAAAACCGGTGAAATTGTGCGCTATTTAAAACCTTTTCAAACGTGATTGAAATCAAAGACAACGGGTTTTCTCGGATATCAACAATTAGGACATATATATGGAGGGCAACGACTGAGAACAAGTGATAACACGAACATGGAGAGAGGCACAGAAGGGCCACGAGCAGCAAGAACAGAGGGAACCTCAAGAAGACCAGCACCACGAAGACGAGTCTCCTCAGCACGAAGCTCAGCAAGGACCTCAGAGAGCGGAACACGACCACGGGCAAGCAGCTGGGCCCGGCGCGGCTCAAACTCCTTACGGAGCCGCGACAAGAACTCAAAAACGCGCTGAAACTCCGGATCCGCGCGCACGATCGAACGAGCAGGGACGGGTGGCACACACAGCTGTACGGAGAGAATCAAGGCGACGCCAAATAGCAGCACTCGAGTGTAGAACTCATCAATAGTAGAATCACTCTGCTGAAGGGCATGCTCTGGCGGACCACGGACGGGTAGAGAGCATCCCCGGACGGGCGATAGCGCCGATGAAGAAAAGCCCAGCGAGCAGCAGCGGTGGGAAGACCCATAAACTCAGCGAGCATACCGAGGCAGAACACCTGGAGGTGAGAACAGCGGCAAGCACGCGCATCCTCATCTATCCACCGAGTGTACTCGGTCGGATCCGGTCGGTAAGTCGCAACGGCAGTAGAGTGGTCCTGGACCTTCCGGTCATAATCAGCCAAAGCAGTATCATCAGCACTCTTGGCTGCATCCTTATCCGCCTGAGTAGCATCAGGGGCAAGGGCAACGGGTGGCGGTGCAACAGGCACCGTAGGAGCAACGGGGCGCGGCGGACAGGAGACCTCGCCAGAAAGCACACCCCAAAGACGAAGACCGCGCATGTGGACGCGCATGAAGGCAGCGAAATCAGGGTAATTCGCGCCATCAAAGATCACCGGGCAGCGAGAGATCGCAACATAGCCCGAGGAAGACATAGTTTTTTTTTTTTTTTGCTCTTTTTTTTTTTGCTTTTTTTTTTTTCAGATGAAAGTCAACCGACCAGGGAGATCGGGCGCCTGGGAAGATCGAAGGAAGGAGCAGCACGCGGCGCCTGGGAAGATCGAAGGAAGGAGCAGCACACGGCAGGACGTGGAGAGGTTGAGCAGCAAGCGGCGCCTGGGAAGATCGAAGCAGCAACCAAACTGACCGACTCACGCGGGCGATCAGCCAAAGCAGCCTGGGAAGATCGAAGCAGCAACCAAACTGACCGACTCACGCGGGCGATCTGATGCGGGCGGCCTCACGCAATGAGAACGGGCCGGCGGCCAGGGAGCAGGAGATCGAAGCCAGCGCAGCGGAATCAGGCGGCCTCGCGCGGGCGAATCGGGGCGGACGGCCGCGGGTCGCGCGGGTCAAGAAGCAGAGGGCGTCGGGCGAATCGGGGCGGACGGCCGCGGGTCGCGCGGGTCAAGCAGCAGAGGGCGTCGGGCGAATCGGGGCGGAGCGGAGATCGGCCAGGGACGTCGGGCAGATGAGCACAGGAGAGATAAACTGATCGGCCGGAACAAGCTTGAACGTCGGCCGTACGGACTAGAGGAGAAGGATCAATTTTGCTCTGATACCATGTTAGCGTAATATGCTTGTTGTATTACCAGGGGGCTAAAGGCCACAATATATAGTACATGTACAGGTGCACATATGCAGAAAGTCCCCTAACATATGGGGAAACTACAATAGACAAATATATACATCTAACACAGTTCTCTGATGTGTGCCTACGAGGACAGAGGGGGTGGCTGTGCAGCCCACGGTACCCCATGTGTGGCAGTTCTCATCGGTTTGTAGCTTTTCTCGCCAGGCGTGGCGTCGTGTCTGTGGTGTCCAACTAGCCGATCATCATGTCACGCCGCCAGCTCCATTGGAGATTGATGGACTGATCACATAGGGAGTGATCGGTAGGCGGCATGAGGCCGGACCAGGTCATGGAGATGCCATTCGGTGATTAGATGCATGCACGCTTTCCTAGGCAAGGCCAGTACAAAGCGCAAAGCATGCGAGAACTAGGCCCACTAGGACTACCGCCATTTTCGTGAAGCACAATAAATTCTAGTCAGCTGGCTACAAGGATTAAAATAATATATTTGTGTCTAGTTGGAGGAGAGAAGATGAGAGAGAGTGTAAGTGGGATCTTACGCAAGAGATAGCTCTAGCATGTGACCTAGACAAGTTGTGTCAATAAAATGTGGGTCATCCATTGAGAAAGTAGTATATTTTTTTGTAATGTCCCAGGTTTAGAGACGATCGAGGGGTAGATTTTAGAAAGGGATGTGCATTGCATTGCAAATTCTGGGGAAATTTCGCGCTTTTAAACAAAAACTGCATCGAAGGGGAACAAGTTTCTCTCTCGACACCTTACAGGGTTAGGGTTTCGAGAGTGCGACAAACCTGTTCCTTATTCAACTAAACTAGGGTTTTGAGAAGAGTGGGGAGAGTTTGCATCACAAATTTAAGTTGCATGACTGAATTCAAATTTAAGTTGTATGATTGAATTCAAACCTAAGTTGAATTTGAATTTCAAATTCAAACATTAAATAAATATCTAATAATCCAATTGTGAGGAAATTCATTAAGTAAATAATAATAATTCACATAATGAAATATACAAATAATAAATAAAGCTCATTAGAGAAAACCTTGAGCTTTATTGATAATCGCACAAAATACAATGTCAATTACAATATCCAGAAATGAAATATGAATTTACAACACATTACATGAATTGAAGAAATAGAAAAAGAAAGAGGAAAATTACCAATAAATGAAATATCCTAAACTACAAGATAATCTTGAGCTTGATGATCTTCATGTCCATTTGATCATCATTTTGACCCTGCACACAAACACAAAGAAAATAAAACAAGTGTTATGCCAAGTGGCATAGCCACTTCGCAGGTTAGAAAGAAAGGAAATTGAGCAGATATGATCAACTCTGCACGAAGCTGATCTTTCCACGAGCACAAGTCCCAAGTCTGGATTCACATACACACAACCAGGGCAGCACACAATGCTTGTGTGCATGCTCAACAGACACACCGGGGTTGCTGCATGCTCTCCACACACATAGTGACCAGGGGAGGAGTACGAGCATGGTCGTCGACCATAAAGGAAAGGGAGAGGGCAAGTATAAAGGGTTTTCTGAAGCAAACCCTAACCATTGCATCGACAGCAGCCTCACATGGTAAGTCACAAGAACACAAGAACACAAGAACAGCTTGAACAGCCACTGCTGTTCAACACATCTTCACCACCACAGCAAATAACCAAGTAGCTTCAAGCTTGCAAGGAGGAGCAGGGCAAGCAAACTCAAATCCACCAGAAGAAATCCTCTACACCAACACCCATTTCTAGGAGCTGGAGTGAGGTATACACATCATCATGAACAAACCAGATGGTTTTGTTCATAAATTGCACAGGCATAATCACAAGCACACAAAGGGTGGGGTAACCCTGTTTTGATCATCATTTGGTCAGAGACCAAGTGTAACTTGGTAGAAATGGCAAGGACCAGGGATCAATCAAGCCTATACCCATGGTTATGCCAACCAGAATAGTGGTAGCATCTTCCAAATGGAAACAGGAAAGAGAACCATCCCAGAGACTTATCCAAGTATAACCAGACTACACTAGCCCTTTTAAGACCATCAGAATATAGACATTTATATGTCTATTTTCATTTCAACATCAATAATACTGGAAGCCCATGAATGACTACCAGTAATATTGCACAGTAGCATACAGAAGAGGTAGGAGCAACCTTTACTAGCACACCAAGCATTGCTAGGGTCACAACAACTACCTAGCCACACAGAAAAGCCACAAGAGAAGCATATCATCACTCCAAGGAGTTCATGCGTCATAGGAGGTGCCAACACATGTTTGTTTCCATCCAGATAGGGCATAGGATGCACCAGATCACTACTGCATCAGGTAGATCATGTCTGTTGTCAGAAATAGGAATCCAAGCTTCACTGACAAGCATAGATAAATAAAACACCACACACAGATACATCCAGGGGTATCAAATCCTTCAATCAACCACCAGTATTGCTTTCACAAGCAACAACAACCACCAGTACTTGGTGAGGAGCTGGATCCACAAGCAACAGCAGCATTTGAAATGAATCCATACAAATTTATAAGCCAACAGAAAGCCCTGATGATCCCAGGATCATCCAAAGCCACAAATTAACCAACCATTGCTTCACAGATAATCAATTAAAAACATTATGATTGTATCCAGAAGCACATCAAAGGCTTGATGAACCACTGGATCTTGCTAAACAAATAAAGCACATATCACTATTCACTAAATCATACAGTTAAGCCAACAGCAATGCTCAATTGAGCATGCTCATGAATTTGAGCACAAGGAACAAGCACACCATTGCTCCGGTATTTGCAAATTTGCAAGTAATACACACGTAACTCAAGCCAGAGCAACATATATGAACACACTTGAGTAATTGGCAAGTATAGCATCAAGAATAGAGACATAGGGAAGCAGCAAGCACAAGCACAAGCATAGATACGTAAGAAATGGCCATGGTAGCAAGACACAGCAGCAGCATATGCATAAGCGATGAGAGCAACCGCACCATGACACAGAGCAGACACAGCAACGCAGCAACAACATCACGACACGGCCACACCTCTATGAGTAGAGGCGGGCCAGTGACCAAGCTAGGAGAAGGAGGAGAAGAAACAGAACACGTAGAGAAGAAGAGGTGGCGCACTTACCATGGTCAAGTAGACAGGCTCGGCCATGGCGGCCACGGCGGCACACGCCAGAGCGCGGCGGCGCCAGGCCAAGCCAGGCCATGGTGGCACCACGGCACCACCCGCACCACAGCGGCGAAGCCAGGGCGGCGTCCGAGTACCAGGAGCACCAGGAACGCCGGGATCGAGCAGATCCCGTAACCCCAGCACCAGAGGGGGTCGAGGACGAGAGCAGCAGGTCACCCGCGTCAAATCGACGCGGATAAGATTGACCGCCGTCATGGGGCGCGTCGATTGCGCACCATGGCGGGGGCCAGGTCCGGCGGAGCTCGCCGGAAACGAGCGGCGACGGCGGATGCGACGCGGGTCGCCAGAGCAGGTTAGGGTTAGGGTTCGGTCGCGCGTGAGGGGAAGAGAGAGGAGTGGGGCTGGTCGAGCCGGACCAGGCCGGTCGGTTCGACCTAACCCACTGGGTTGCACCGATAGGTGGGCCCAGGGGTGTTTGTGTGTTTTCACAAACAAATAAAAAATGCTGAAACTTTGAAAAAATCATAGAAAATTATTAATAGCTCTAAAAAAATATTTAAAAATATGAAAATCACTCAGCATAAAATTCTCTATCATAATGAATTATGAAATAGAATTTTAAAGACAAATATGACTAAGCCCTAGTATAATGATTAAAATTAATCATTTAAGGCATACTTTATATTTTTAATGTTAAAAATAAGTCCATAAATATTATTGGACATTCAAAACACCTTGACAACATTTCAAGGTTGTATTTTACCCTAAACAGAGTACCCCTAAACTGTTCTTAGTATTAACCTTCCCCATAAATTAATAAAACACCAGAAAAGGGGGGGAACAACCCTAAAAGCTGAATCATGCATAATTGCTTCTTTAACCATTGCCCTTATCGGACAATGATGCTATTTTTCAGCAACAGAGGACAAGGGTCAGTCCACACCATCCAACTGCAACACTTTACAGTGTTCAAGCAAGTTCATCACTTGCTCATGTCATTTGAGTATCTTTATCAAATTACTTGCAAAGTACTATGATTATCACTATTGCATAAAAACCAAAACCACTATTTTCATAACTATGAATATGACTATGTGGTGGGCAATGGAACCATGGATTGTGTTGATATGGTGGAGGTTCCATTGCAAGGGTTTATATCCATCTAGGATTAAACAACAAATGTCGTCCAATGATTCTTGTGCCGTAATACCCGTGTTAACCATAAGATCCGGAGTGGGACGGAGTAGTCAAAAGTGTTTCCACCTCTTGTTCATCAACGGATGCGCTTTACCGTAGACACTTGTATCTGTCGGGGGCGAGCGGTAGGCTGGGGAAGCCTTAAGTCCCCACGGCATTGTCCGTAGACACTTGTCGCCCGAAGAACAAGTGGTAGGCTGGGGAAGCCTTAAGTCCCCACGGTATTGCGGTCTATGATGGGTTGCAGCTACCGGCGTAGGAATGTATTGTAGAGCCCTGCATTGACGTCGTGGTCGGGGTCCACCCTGAAGTCTACGGGAATAATGGGACCGGCGTGGACCCAGGGTCGGGGCATGCAACAACGGGTGGGTGTTCGAGGTAGCGGAGGAACATGATTGGCTAGACCTTATACCGGGCCTCACACCGAAGGAAGTGTGGACGGGAAAGCTGCCCGGTTGGCACCAAGGTTAAGATCTCTTATGGGTAAAGCAACACACCTCTGCAGAGTGTAAAGAACTGTGACCAGTCACTCCCTGTTCCGGGATATGGAACTACGAACGCGGCCGGAAAGGAGCTCCATGAAGTTCTAGTAAACCAGTGAAGGCTGACGGACATAGCTCTTTGAAATAAAAGCAATCTTTTGAAGAAATGTTTATCAAAACCTGCATCGGTATTTGTTGCGGTCAGAAACCCACCGGCGAGCAGCGACGGGCAACACGGTAGAGCCGGGAGGCTCCCAGGACTGCGGCTGGCCCTGGTCCCTCGAGCGACGGCCCGCAAAGCCTCGGCACGCACGTCCGATGCTGGTGCAAGGGCGTGCCACCTGACCTATACCTGGTCGGGAAGGTCATGGATTTGCTTCGCTTAGTTTCTCGCATGGCATACACGTAAACATTAAATACGAGCCTCGATCGGCTCTCAGGTTGTCCTGTGAATCGGCTCAAGGAGCCGATCCACCCATGAATCGTATGAGGTATACGATCATATGGTGGTCCTGCTTGATCAATATAAAGCTAAAACGACCTACGATGATTTAGGGTTTTCACCACATAATCGGAACATCCTACGCGTGGTTGAGCCTGGCAGCCACGCATGGTGATAATAAACCGACCCTAGACAAGGCCTAAAAACCAACATGAAGTTGATCCCCGGAACATCTTATCTAGGGCTAGCAAACTACACCCTACGTGCCACTGGATCCTTCAACCCGTTTGCAAGGCCTAACTATGCGGATATTAAACTAATCCTTGAAGAACAAGGAGCAATCATAACGGATCGGATCTACTAAATAATGATCAAGCGAGGTGCCGCCCTTACACCTAAGATAGGTGTAAGGGCGGCTAGACGTCTAAGGGTTGCATGGGCGAAAGCATATGATACGATGAAACAATGCTAACCCTAACACATCTATGATAACTACGTTGCTCGCCATCAACAAGGCTTCAAGCACGAGCAACGCATGAACAGCGAATAAACGTGTACTGCCTAGATCGCAAGATGCGATCTAGGCAAGCATGATGCTTACCCGGAAGAAACCCTCGAAACAAGGGGTTGGCGATGCGCCTAGATTGGGTTGTGATGAACATGATTGTTGTCTTTCTCAATAACCCTAGATACATATTTATAGTCCGTAGACTTTCTAACGTGGGAATAATCCCAACCGTGCACGAGCCAAATTCTATCTAACCGACACGTATCCTACTATATTTACGTATACACGGGCAAACTAGCCCAAACTTTGTATACAAGGCCGATTCATGTATATCTTCCATGTATATTCTTCAAGCCCATCTTAATCGCGGCCCACCTCTGATCCGGTCAAATTCTGGTGATAACACATGCCCCCCTGGTTTTGGAAATGAAAATTCCAAAATCACTCTGCTTTTTCTTCGTCGGGTCATGTCGTGGCAGAGCAGAACCGTCACAGTATGCTTCATCATGATGCCTTGCCTTATCAACTTCTCTGCAAGATTTGATAGCTTTAACATCACTTCCTCGGAAACCGTAGTGGCATTGAATCTCCACCATATCCCTTTTATTTAACCGCATCGAGCAGTTTGCTTATTCATCCCCTCCTCATCCTCTGTTCCTCTGTAGTACTCAAAAAACCCTTCTTCCACCATGGACTCCTCCTCCTCTTCCTCCTCCGGTCTTTCCTACCGGTCTTCTTCCTCCCGCGAGCCGACGCCGGAGGACATACGCGCCCGGAGCGATGGGACGAGGCGGATCGGGACTTCTCCGTCCGGTCAGAGGATGATGAATCCCTGACCGATGGGGAGGACAACCTTCATTTCCTCATTGATGGGGATTCGGAGGAGGAGGACGACGACGATGCTCTCTGGGGCGAAGACATCTCTTCCGATGAGGAGGATGAGGAAGCGGAGGAGGACACCTCCTCCGACGAGTACCCGCCGATGAAGCGCTTCCGTGCCGGGTCGGATGATGATGACGACGACGATGATGACGAGGAGGAGTACGGGGCCCCTGCCGAAGGTTACGGCAGCAGTGACGAGGAGCCCGCCGGCAGCAGCGCCGACGGCAGCCACGACAACACCGACGAGGGCAGCAACGGCCCTTAGACCAGGACTAGTAGCATAGGATTAGTAGTAGTAGTGCATTAGGCATCGGATGATCCTTTTGAGAGCCATCGGCTCTTTCTTGTAAAGCCGTTCCTTTGAATCAATAAGAACTGTTCTTCCAATTTGACTCTCCATTTATCCAATTTCAAGTCTTCCATTTGCCGCACCAAGAACCGATAGCAACGTATCGGACTTTTCGCCTCAAACGCCCATGAAGCCAGACTCAGATACCAATTTAGACAGTCATCCAAGCACTCCTTAAATTCAGACTGTAATTTAATATCTGACCATAATACTTTGCAATCCTATAGCCGATGGCTGTTCATCGGCTGATTTGAAAATCCAGTCTCCTTCATCTCCTTGCCGCAACAGGACGGTCCAGACCCTGTAGATGATGACGGCTTCCCTTTCAGATTCCTCCCAACAGCTCCGGTGGTCCTCTTCTGTAACAATTCAGCACCATGTAGGGCCAGCCGATGACACCCCAATCGGCTTCAAAAAGTAGAATGTCTACTAGGTCAGCTGCCCCCCGAGCCTCAGTCAAGGCGAGAACAGTGGTGAGGAAAGTAGCTGCCAAGAAGACTCTGAAGCGCCAAAGCCCTACTCTATCTCAAGAAGGCTCGCACGTAAGATTCACCCATGCTTTGACTGATTTCATCCATCTTCCTAGACTTCTGCAGCATACTTATATTTCTTCTACAGACCCCCCTGAAGGAAACTCTAGTGAGGGCATACAGTCCAGCTGAAGGGACTCGAGCTCGGGCAATTCTGAGAAAACCACCACGCAGAGCCAGCCAGACTTGCCACCGTCGGCTTCCAAGAAAAGGGTCAGCCACTGAACCTGCCGTTTCCCAAACTCCCATCAGAGCGGGGCAGGGCAGCCTACGCACAGAGAGCCGATGTATCAAGAGAGCTCACAAGGAACCGCAAGCCCCTCCATTAAACCAGGAGATATCAAATGTAACTTCGTCTTCTCCTCGGCTCATTTGGCATGTTGACCCCTTGTCGTTCTCATCGGCTAACCTCTCCCTTTGCAGACTGATGACACCTCCAATGGGGAAGTTGAGAAGGTACCCATGCCATCCGCCACTCTGGCCCTAACAACTTCTACGAGTGTAGTTGAGAAGGTGGCCAACTTGGCCAAACCAACAGCAGAAACACCAGAGCCGATCACCTCTTTTTCCGTTGAAAACCGATATTGCAGACAAAATGCCGACGACTTAATGAGCAAAAGGCTGCCTTGTACGCCAAAACTGACACATCTGACAGCACTGCCGAACTGGCGATCTTGCACAAAGGGTTGGAGGTCCTCGCAGAGAAAGCTCAGGTACCAAAACAGTTCATTGAAGCTAAGGAAGCTCTCATCGTTCGCTCCCTCGAGGAAGCAGAAGGCCTCAAAACTGAACTGAAGACCGACTTAGCCGAAATCCGCGCTTTAAACACGCAGCTGGTAGATCCTGTAATTTGTACTAGAGTCGATGGCTGTGCATCGGCTTTACTTGTATGCTGTTGTCTTCGCATATTTTCTCAAGTCGATGTTTGTGCATCGGCTGTGACTTGCGTGTACATTTTTTTTTACTGGCCGATTTTTCTATCGGCCCCCGATATTTCACTGCACATGTATCGCACATGTTCATCTGATTAGGACTGGCCGATTTTTCTATCGGCCCCCAATATTTCACTGCACATGTATCGCACATGTTTATCTGATTAGGTGCCCCCCCGAGCCGAATCTGCCAGGTAACTGCAGATATCGGCTCTGTAGTTAACCAAAGCACTGTACTTGAACATCGGCTCCGTCAGGACCAATGTTGACTTCTTCCAGCTCATCAGCCGACGTAAACCCGTATCCCCGCTTTCCGCCGCCCGTTAGATCGACGTTGAACACGGGCAGAACGTATGGTGAGGATAATTTTGGCCGATTGCTGGAATCGGCCTCCATGTTGATTGGATCGCTCAATGAAGGTTTACATCTTGGTCTTGCTTTACTATAACCACGTGACATGCTTGAGACCAGATTATCCCTTTTTATATTTTTTGGGGCCGATCACAAGGATCGGCCTTGCCACGTACGTCCATAGATTTTGCTCTTGTTACACGGTCAGGCCGGTGGATAAGACCAACCTCACCCCGTCCTTTGTCACATCGATGCGCTCGCAGTCGTCCAAAGTGATGCCTGAGAGTGGCTCTTGGCCTGACGTCTCCCAGACGTTCATGCCAGCCGTTGAAATCTCGGCTGAGTCATCTGCTTGGACGACCTCTACTTCATCTCCATCCCACTGTATTAAACATTGGTGCATCGTGGATGGGATGCAACAGTTGGCGTGGATCCAATCTCTCCCTAGCAGGACAGCGTAGGTGCTCTTGCTATCGACAATAAAGAACGTCGTAGGGATGGTTTTTCTTCCTACGGTCAGATCCACGTTCAGAACACCTTGTGCTTCAGATGCTTGGCCGTTGAAATCGCTCAGTGTAACGTTGGTCTTGATCAGATCTGAGCTAGAGCGTCCCAACCGACGTAGCATGGAGTATGGCATAATGTTGACTGCCGCTCCGTTGTCCACCAGCATCTTGTTGACAGGCTGCCCATTGATATAACCTCGTAAGTACAGGGTCTTCAGGTGTCTGTAGCTCCTTTCTCGTGGCTTCTCAAAGATAACTGGCTGTGGGCCGCGATCAAGTTGTGCCACAGGTGCTTCGTCTAATTCCGGAGCACTAAACTCCGCCGGAAGGATGAACACCATGTTTGTGCCAGCCGATGTCTCATCATCGGCTTTCCTTTGTCCGGGGCGCCACTCTTTCTTTTGTGGCCGACCTTCTTCGTCCGTAGTTCGCTGAATTTTCGCGGCCGGATCAGGCCACGCCTTCCTTAACGTGTGCAGGTATAACCTTTCGGCTTCCTCCAAACCACGTAGTCGCTGAACCCTACGCTTTTGGGAACGGCTGAGTCCATCAGGGCACCACCTTGGCCGGTGGTACTTATCTTCTTCTTCTTCTTCATCATCGTCTTCTAACTCCTCGGGATCTTCCACCCGAGAGGACTCAGCGTGCTTGTTCCGAGGCGGGAGAGGCCCTAGACGTTTGAACACGGACACGTCACCTTCATCCTTCTTTTTCTGTCTACATTCTGGGCAGTTGCCGATTGTAGGTAATCGGCTCCTGAATCCCAGCAGTGTCTGAAGAAGGGACAATCCCAGTGCCTATCCACGTCGTCTTGCTCTCTTGCCTTTTCCTTGGCGTGACGCTCATATCTCTCCTCGTCGCGATCATGCCGACGATGTCTCCTGGCGTCCCTGCTAGCCAGACGATCTCTTTCGACATCGTTGTCGTAACGTCGGCGTTGGTCGTATTGACTCACGTATTTGTTGAGGAGGTGATCAGAGAGAGGTCGCTGATATCTCACATTCTTCACTTCTCCCTCTGTAATGTAGCGCTTGCCATCGTGCCAGAGCCGATCGCGTGGAACGGCTTCCTCTTTGTCCTTGTTATGAGAGAAGCTGCCCTCGTCTCTGTCCTTACCAGGGTGGTGCATAGGTCCTACCATGTTGATGTTGAACGAGAAACCTGGCTGGCCCCTCCCAGGGTAAGTGCACTCCACCATGTGAACGACGGGGAAAGGGTGTGTGTCGACTTTCATGGCGTACTGGCTGAAAATTAGACGCCCTTGTTCTATCGCCATTTGGATCTGCTGACGCCACACCCTGCAGTCGTTGGTGGTATGGGTGAACGTGTTATGCCACTTGCAGTATGGCTTTCCGTTCAGCTACTGCGCCGTGGGGATTTTGTGGCCTTCGGGTACCTTTAGCTGCTTCTCCTTAAGTAGGAGGTCGAAAATTTGCACAGCCTTGGTCACGTCGAAGTCAAACCCTCTTGGAGGACCTTGTGGCTTAACCCATTTGCAGGATACGGGGCTTGCACCCCGAGTCCATTCAGCCACTGCTACCTCTTGTTCTCCCGCAGAGCCTTCATCCTCATCTGCCTCAACCAGGACCACCGCACGCTTGAATTTATCCTGGTACACCTCTGGGTGGCGCTGTTCATATAACGACAGCTTCTGCACCATATGCGCCGGCCGAAGGGTAGTCTCGCTTGGGAGGCCACATCCTTGATCGGTGATGCGAGACCCACCACCGCCAACACGATCGCTTCCTTTTCGACTCACACGAGCCGAATAGCATCGGTTCCTAACGGTCCTGAAGCGCCGGATGTATTCGACACTGTTTCTCCGCGCTTCTGTCGTACTTGGGCTAGATCGGCAATGCCAGCCTCGGAAGCCTCTGAGTGATACTGCATGTGGAACTGTTCTTCCAACTGCCTCCAAGTCCGGATTGAGTCTGGTGGCAGCGAAGTGTACCACCCGAAAGCCGATCCTGTGAGGGACGGTGCGAAGAACCTCACACGTAGCTCATCTGATGCTGAGATCGTGCCCAGCTGTGCCAAATATCGGCTCACATGCTCGATTGAGCTGGAGCCATCTGATCCACTAAACTTGGAGAATTCAGGGAGCCGATATTTGGGTGGTAGTGGGATCAAATCGTACTCGTTAGGGTATGGCTTGGAATAGCCGATTGCCCTCCTTTTCGGCACCATGCCGAACTGGTCTCTCAAGATTTTACTGATCTGATCCGCGGTGCTGGCTGCAGGAGTCGAACTCTGAAGATTCGTTGGAGTGGCATACTTAGCCAGCCACGCTTGCTTCTCAAGCTCTGAGCCAACTGCAGGAGTTGGTTCGTCAGAGTGGCATATTTAGCTAGCCACGTCTGCTTCTCAAGATCTGTTCCAGAAGTTCCTCTTGCTGTTCCAGAAGTCCCTGCTGTTGCAGTCTGGTTCGTGAGTGCCCAGTTACTGCAGTCTGGCACGTATGTGCACGTATATCCGTGAGGGATCTCCTTAGGCGCCTCATACAAGAACTGGTAATCACTAGGGTCACCACCGATCTTGTAGACGACGTATGCCGGTGAACTCGGCAATTCTGGTGCTGCCAACGCGAACGGCAGCGGTGGTCGGGACTGGAGTGGTATCTCTCCTTGGTGAGTCCCTAGATCTGGTCCTGACGGAGAGTGCTGATGCCTCATGATTTCCTGGATCACCCGGAGGGCGACACGCTCCAAAGTGTTCACCAGGCTCTCAGAATGGCGGTGCAGCGAATGAGCTACCATGAAATTAATCTCCCGACGCGAGACCTGGTGCGTTCTTCCGACGGGGCGGACAGGTCCACTCCATCGAGCGCGCCTTCGGGTGAGAACCCTTTCCACCCGATGCCGTGTGAGCGGGTACTCGGAAAGAGCCGATGAGGTCGGCTTCGAGGATAGCTTTGACCTCGTCATACTTCTTCTTGAGCTCCTCGTCAGATCTTCGTACGTGATCGGAGTACCTTCCGCCATCTCAGATGTAGATGGCGATGCAGCTTGATGTCGAAGACTGTCCCACCGGGCGTGCCGAATGTGTTGCGGTCGAAACCCACCGGCGAGCAGCGATGGGCAACACAAGTAGAGCCGGGAGGCTCCCGGATCGCGGCTGGCCCTGGTCCCTCGAGCGACGGCCCGCAAAGCCTCGGCACGCACGTCCGATGCTGGTGCAAGGGCGTGCCACCCGACCTATACCCGGTCGGGAAGGTGATGGATTTGCTTCGCTTAGTTTCCTGCATGGCATACACGTAAACATTAAATACGAGCCTCGATCGGCTCTCGAGTTGTCCCGTGAATCGGCTCAAGGAGCCGATCCACCCATGAATCGTATGAGGTATACGATCATATGGTGGTCCTGCTTGATCAATATAAAGCTAAAACGACCTACGACGATTTAGGGTTTTCACCACATAATCGGAACATCCTACGCGTGGTTGAGCCTGGCAGCCACGCACGGTGATAATAAACCGACCCTAGACAAGGCCTAAAAACCAACATGAAGTTGATCCCCGGAACATCTTATCTAGGGCTAGCAAACTACACCCTACGTGCCACCGGATCCTTCAACCCGTTTGCAAGGCCTAACTATGCAGATATTAAACTAATCCTTGAAGAACAAGGAGCAATCATAACGGATCGGATCTACTAAATAATGATCAAGCGAGGTGCCGCCCTTACACCTAAGATAGGTGTAAGGGCGGCTAGACGTCTAAGGGTTGCATGGGCGAAAGCATATGATACGATGAAACAATGCTAACCCTAACACATCTATGATAACTACGTTGCTCGCCATCAACAAGGCTTCAGCACGAGCAACGCATGAACAGCGAATAAACGTGTACTGCCTAGATCGCAAGATGCGATCTAGGCAGCATGATGCTTACCCGGAAGAAACCCTCGAAACAAGGGGTTGGCGATGCGCCTAGATTGGTTTGTGATGAACATGATTGTTGTCTTTCTCAATAACCCTAGATACATATTTATAGTCCGTAGACTTTCTAATGTGGGAATAATCCCAACCGTGCACGAGCCAAATTCTATCTAACCGACACGTATCCTACTATATTTACAGATACACGGGCAAACTAGCCCAAACTTTGTATACAAGGCCGATTCATGTATATCTTCCATGTATATTCTTCAAGCCCATCTTAATCGCGGCCCACCTCTGATCCGGTCAAATTCTGGTGATAACAGTATTAGACTTTCTGGTCTAATATCGTAGCTAGTGCATTAAACACCTCTTATCTATAATGAACTTGTTGAGTACGCTCGTACTCATCCCACTCTTAAATCCCTTGCTTAGATTGTCTGAATCATCTGGAGGAGGACTACGACAACCCTGAAGGAGCCGAGATCATCGGCTATGAAGAACCAGACCTCTCTGGAGGTATTGAAGGCGTAGACTACCTCATAGTCTACGGAACCGGGGAGGCTTCCGGGGGAGATCAAGCCTAGAAGCACCGAGTAGTAGTATTAGCCGAGCAGTGCGAACTCTTAGTACTTAGCTGCTCGAGGAAATAAATGTATAACTTAATGAGACTTCTATATTGTAAGCTAAGTTGGGTTTGCCTCGAACCCAGGAGTATCCCTCTTAGGACCCAAGAGGAGCTCCGAGACGATATGTGTATTTTGTTTGTAATAATAAATGAATGAGTTATGGACCTGCTATATTCTGTTGTACTACTCTGAGGGATGTAATATTTGTGGAATGGTACTTCGTGAATGTTATATCAATGACTGGCATACTACAACATGCAGTGGTATGCAGGGTCACCACAGTTGGTATCAGAGCAAAAGCTTTGACCTTAGGTTGGAACCTAGTAAATGGGACCGAACGTTAGGAGTCAAATAGGACTAGTAAAGAATTCTCTAAAAATATGGTGTATATTCAATTGAGAATACAACAATCATATCTTTTAGTGCGATAATTCTTTATTATCTCTATTATGATGCATTATTACTAATCTTTTATTCTTTCTATTTCTACAGCCAACAATGGCAAGTTCACGTCCGGGACGAAACGTGAAAGTGTTGGATTCCACACAGAGTGAATATGAAGGAGGACTCGCAAATATTCTTCGTGCCATGTTACTTGAATTTGGGTGTGATCCCCAGATTCAAGTAAAGAAATACATGTACTATGAGGGTACTGTATTGGCAAAGTGTAGGGTAGGGCTACGACTTCCCAAATCTTTGGGAATGAGCGTAGTAATGCCAGCAGGTGAAGCCAGAACTATGAACACAGCCTACCATATAGCCGTTATGAGAGCCATAACCGATATTCGGGAGCATAAGACGAAAGTGCTTATGGGTTCCGAATTCACACACATTCCTCATGTGGAGGAAGACGATGATCCCATGCTTAACCATTTCAAATATGCCAAACGCAAACCAGCAGAACCTGCAAAGTACATGGACAATAGCCGCAACTTACTATCATTGTTCTTTCAGTTGAACCGTCATTTGACGGGAGCAATTGATACAATGCTAGAGGAGTTTACTGAACCCAAGGAGGAGACTAAGGGGAAGGAACCTATGGAGAATGAGGTGCACACACCGGTTTACTCAGCTGGTGACTACATTAGTATTGACCACCCCGAACGAGAAACTACACCCGTTACACCTGGGAACTATCTTAGTAGTTCCTATAGAGGATATGAGGGTGGAGAGGAATCCGGAAACAATCAGCGTTCCGTGACTCCTATAGAAAACTCCACGGGTTGGCATTGGGGGTCTGATACTGGAACCCATAGTACTTCCGTATATTATGACGGGGAGATGAATGAGGACGCCACGACCCAGCACCAGAGTTATCCGTGGAATGGGGAAGAAGATGGAGGGTATCCGACACAGGTTGAGTCGGATACGAATGTTGGAGATACCTATGGTGGAGTCACAGGGGAGTACACCCGATGGGTGGACTATGATGCACTGAATGACCAGTTCGTGAACACTGATTTCTCCCTAGGATCATCATCTGATTCCGACTACCAGCCGACGGGGAGACCTTATGTTCCAGGTTTTGTCAGGAGGACGACACGTTCGACCGGATGGAAGCCTGGGATGTATCGGGAGTGAAGATCGACTAGAGACCACCAAGGGAAGCAAGACTACAATACACAAGTACCACGTGTATTGTAGTGTGTAATATTTGTAGAAATTTGTACATATACTTTAATAAGTGAGTTTGCATACTCACATCGACTTGAGTATTGTAATAAGACCACTTAAGTATGTATATACATGGTATATGTTTTGTGTGATTTGGATTTGCTTTTTGATTTCCATTGCGTGACTAGTTCTGTGCACAAAGTTGAGCTCAGAAAACTTGCGCATGGAGTAATTATGAGTATCATCTTGTGTTGCAGAACTAGGGGGTTATGTCGGGACCGGTAGGAGAGGAGAGCGAAGCGCAGCGCATGGAGCACGAGGCGAAACAGAAGGAAGAGGGTGACGAAGCAGCCAGGAATCAGTTACCACCACCACCACCACCCATGACGCAGCAGAACTTTGTCCAGTACATGCAGATGATGGAAGAGAGACAACGTGTAACGTTGGAGCAGCAGAATAAATTCTTCCAGGAGCTGCTGCAACAGAACAGAGTTGAGAGACCCGAGAATCAGGGAGTCACTTTGTCAGACTTCCAGAACACCAAACCTATATCTTTCGCATACGCCCCCGAGCCGATGGACGCGGAAGACTGGCTTATGGACACTGAGCGAAAGCTCAATACCGTTGGTTGCAACGACCAGGAGAAGGTTTGTTATGCTACACACTTATTGTGTGGACCTGCCGCATCATGGTGGGACAACATCGTAGCCGTTTATCCGGCTGGAAAAGTATTCACCTGGGAGGAGTTTGCGAGGAAGTTCAGGGAATCCAATGTCCCTGAAAGCATTGTGGAACTGAAGCGTCGAGAATTTGAAAGTCTCGAGCAGAAGGATAAAGCCATCCTGACTTATGTCAGGGAATTCTCAAAACTGTCCCGGTACGCTGTTGAAGAAGTCAACACTGAGGACAAAAAGAAGAAGAGGTTCTTGAGGGGGTTAAGTCCCCAGTACAAGGTACAGCTCCGAATGATGAGAGCAACGGAGTTCCAAGAGTTGGTGGATGCAGCCATCACTCTTGAAGATGACTTCAAACAACTGCAGGATGAGAAGAGGAAGAAGGCCAAGTTTGAGCCTAAGAGGTTTCTTAGCAACAAGCCCAATACCAGCTTGAGTTTCAAGCCAAGGTACAACAACAACAACAACAATAGCAACTTGTTGCGGTCAGAAACCCACCGGCGAGCAGCGACGGGCAACACTGTAGAGCCGGGAGGCTCCCAGGACTGCGGCTGGCCCTGGTCCCTCCGAGCGACGGCCCGCAAAGACTCGGCACGCACGTCCGATGCTGATGCAAGGGCGTGCCACCTGACCTATACCTGGTCAGGAAGGTGTTGGATGTTCCTTGCTTAGTTTCCTGCATGGCATACACGTAAACATTAAATACGAGCCTCGATCGGCTCTCAGGTTGTCCTGTGAATCGGCTCAAGGAGCCGATCCACCCATGATGCGTACGAGGTGTACGATCAGATGGTGGTCCTGCTTGATCAAATTAAAGCTAAAACGACCTACTACGATTTAGGGTTTTCACCGCATAATCGGAACATCCTACTCGTGATTGAGCCTGGCGGCCACGCACGGTGATCATAAACCGACCCTAGACAAGGCCTAAAAACCAACACGAAGTTGATCCTCGGAACATCCTGTCTAGGGGTAGCAAACTACACCCTACGCGCCACTGGATCCTTCAACCCGTTTGTAAGGCCTAACCATGCAGATATTAAACTAATCCTTGAAGAACAAGGAGCAATCATAACGGATCGGATCTACTAAATGATGATCAAGCGGGTGCCGCCCTTACACCTAAGATAGGTGTAAGGACGGCTAGATGTCTAAGGGTTGCACGACGATAGCATATGATACGATGAACAACGCTAACCCTAACACATCTATGATAACTACGTTGCTCGCCATCAAAAAGGCTTCAGCACGAGCAACGCATGAACAACGAATAAACGTGTGCTGCCTAGATCGCAAGATGTGATCTAGGCAGCATGATGCTTACCCGGAAGAAACCCTCGAGACAAGGGAGTTGGCGATGCGCCTAGATTGGTTTGTGGTGAATGTGATTGTTGTTTATTTCATAAACCCTAGATACATATTTATAGTCCGTAGACTTTCTAACGTGGGAATAATTCCAACCGGGCACGAGCCCAAACTCTATCTAACCGACACGTATCCTACTATGCTACAGATACACGGGCAAACTAGCCCAAACTTTGTATACAAGGCCGATTCAATGTATTTCTTCCATATATATTCTTCAAGCCCATCTCCAATCGCGGCCCACCTCTGATCCGGTCAAATTCTGGTGATAACACATGCCCCCCTGGTTTTGGAAATGACAATTCCAAAATCACCCTGTTTTTTCTTCGCCGGGTCATGTCGTGGCAGAGCAGAACCGCCGCAGTATCCTTCATCATGATGCCTTGCCTCCTCCACTTCTCCGTGTGACCTGGCAAATTTTTTTTTCTGTTGGGCACCACTTCCTCGGAAACTGCTGTGGCATTGAATCTCCACTATATCCCCTTTTATTTAACCGTTCCAAACAGTTCGCTTCTTCATCCCCTTCGCATTAGCACTCCAAAAGCCCTCCTGCGCCACCATGTCTTCTTCCTCCTCTGCCTCATCGGGTCTTTCCATCGAATCCTCCTCCTCCCGCGAGCCGACGCCGGAGTGGGGCCCGGAGGAGGTCCACGCGGCCAACATCCGCCGCGCCATCGCAGCCGGGGAGGAGTCCAGTCACGACTTCTCCGTCTGGTCTGATTTCCCCTCATACTGACTTTGCCGATTGTCCACTTAGCCAATGCTCAATGAACCGATGGCAACGCATCGGTCCCTCATAATCCGCCCTTCATCTCTTCGACTACGGAGTGATCGTAAACTTGGTCAATGCTTCAATAAGCCGATGTCAACGCATCAATCCCTCACGATCTATCCTTCATCTTTTCGACCGATGACTTTGAGCTCTGGTGGACAATGTGGAAGACCAATGCCTTCAAGAGAGCCCTAGAACCGCTGCTGAAACGACTTGACGCTGAAGCCGATACTTCTGCAGAACAGATATCACCTGCTCGCAAATCTCCTCAGTGATACTTCATAACCCTGCTCTGTTCCTTTGCAGCAACCAGATAGCCCAGAGCCAACTCCCTATCGGTGATGATGGATCCCTCTTTTGCAAGAACTCGCCACCTTTGAAGAAGATTGCGACGCATGACCAGCCGATGACACTCCAATCGGCTTCTAAAAACAGAGCATCTACCAGGTCAGCTGCCCCCCGAGCCTCAGTCAAGGCGAAAACAGTGATGAGGACACGCAATTCAGACAAATGGACCTGAGCTCGATCACACCTGAGAAAGCTACCACGCAGAGCCAGCCAGAGCCGATCACCTTTCTTCCGTTGAAAGCCGATATTACAGATGATCACACAGCGGCTTAGAAACAAAACTCCTCTGACACAGAGTTGGAGGTCCTTGTGTCTTGAACACGCAACTGGTAGATCCCATGAAATTTGTGCTAGAGTCGATGGCCGTGCATCGGCTTTGTTCCTCAGCTCTAAAGTCCGATGTCCGTGCATCGGCTGTATATCATGAGAATATTTTTTTTTACGGGCCGATTTTTCTATCGGCCCCCAATGTTTCACTGCACATGTATCGCACATGTTCATCTGATTAGGTGCCCCCCGAGCCGATTCTCGCCGTGTATCCGCCGATATCGGCTCTGTGGTTAGCCAAGGCACTATATGTGTACGTCGGCTCGGTTAGGACCAGTGTTGACTTCTTCCAACTCATCAGCCGTCGTAAACCCATTGCCCATTAGATCGACATTGAACCCAGGCAGAACGCATGGTGAGGATAATTTTGGCCGATTGCTGGAATCGGCCTCCATGTTGATTGTTCAATGAAGGTTTTGCAATGTTCCTTCATAGATCTTTGGGGCCGATCGCATGGATCGGCATCGCCACGTTTGTCCATAGATGTTGCTCTTGTTACACGGTCAGGCCGGTGGATAAAACCAGCCTAACCCCGTCCTTTATCACGTCAATGCGCTCGCAGTCGTCCAAATTGATGACTGAGAGTGGCTCTTGGCCTGATGTCTCCCAAACGTTCATGCCAGCCGTTGAAATCTCGGCTGAATCATCTGCGTGGACGACTTCTACTGCATCTCCATCCCACTGTATTAGGCATTGGTGCATCGTGGATGGAATGCAACAGTTGGCGTGGATCCAATCTCTCCCTAGTAGGACAGCATAGGTGCTCTTGCTGTCGACAATAAAGAACGTCGTAGGGACGGTTTTCCTTCCTACGGTCAGATCCACGTTCAGAACACCTTGTGCGTCAGATGCTTGGCCGTTGAAATCGCTCAGTGCCACATTGGTCTTGATCAGATCCGAGCTAGAGCGTCCCAACCGACGTAGCATGGAGTATGGCATAATGTTGACTGCCGCTCCGGTGTCCAGCAGCATCTTGTTGACAGGCTGCCCATTGATGTAGCCACGCAAGTACAGGGCCTTCAGATGCCTGTAGCTTCTTTCTCGTGGCTTTTCAAAGATAACCGGCCGTGGGCCACAGTCAAGTTGTGCCACAGGTGCTTCGTCTAATCCTGGAGCACTAAACTCCGTTGGAAGGATGAACACCATGTTTGTGCCAGCCGATGTCTCATCATCGGCTTTCTTTTGTCTGGGGCGCCACTCTTTCCTTTGTGGCCGACCTTCTTCGTCCAGGGTTCGCTGAATTTTAGCGGCCAGATCAGGCCGCGCCTTCCTCAACGTGTGCAGGTATACCCTTTCGGCTTCCTCCAAACCACGTAGTCGCTGAACCCTACGCTTTTGGGAACGGCTGAGTCCATCAGGGCACCACCTTGGCCGATGATACTTATCTTCTTCTTCATCATCGTCCTCTAGTTCCTCGAGATCTTCTACCCGAGAGGACTCAGCGTGCTTGTTCCGAGGCGGGAGAGGCCCTAGACGTTTGAACACGGACACGTTAGCTGCATCCTTCTTCTTTTGTCTACATTCGGGCGGTTGCCGATTGTAGGCAATCGGCTCATTCCCGAATCCCAGCGAGTGTCCGAAGAAGGGGCAGTCCCGGTGCCTATCCACGTCGTCTTGCTCTCTCGACTTTTCCTTGGCGTGGCGCTCATGTCTCTCCTCGTCGCGATCATGCCGACGATGTCTCCTGGCGTCCCTAGCCAGACGATCTCTTTCATCATCGTCGTTGTATTGTCGGCGTTGGTCATATTGACTCACATACTTGTTGAGGAGGTGATCAGAGAGAGGTCGCTGATATCTTACGTTCCTCACTTCTCCCTCTGTGATGTAGCGCTTGCCATCGTGACGGAGCCGATCGCGTGGAACGGCTTCCTCTGTGTCCTTGCTATGAGAGCAGCTGCCCTCGTCTCCATCCTTACCAGAGTGGTGCCCAGGTCCTACCATGTTGATATTGAACGAGAATCCTGGCTGGCACCCTCCAGGGTGAGTGCACTCCACCATGTTAACGGCGGGGAAGGGGTGTGTGTCGACCTTCATGGCGTACTGGCTGAAAATTAGCCGCCCTTGTTCTATCGCCATTTGGACCTGCTGACGCCACACCCTGCAGTCGTTGGTGGCGTGGGTGAACGTGTTATGCCACTTGCAGTATGGCTTCCCGTTCAGCTCCTGCGCCGTGGGGATCTTGTGGCCTTCGGGTACCTTTAGCTGTTTCTCCTTAAGTAAGAGGTCGAAAATTTGCTCAGCCTTGGTGACATCGAAGTCAAACCCTCTTGGAGGACCTTGTGGCTTAACCCACTTACAGGACACGGGGCTTGCTCCCCGAGTCCATTCAGCCACTGCTACCTCTTGATCTCCCGCAGAGCCTTCATCTTCATCTGCCTCAACCAGGACCACCGCATGTTTGAATTTATCCTGGTATACATCTGGGTGGCGCTGTTCATATGCTGAGAGCTTCTGTACCATGTGTGCCAGTGAAGGGTAGTCTGCTTGGGAGGCCACGTCCTTGATTGGTGATGCGAGACCCACCACCGCCAACTCGACTGCTTCTTTTTCAGTTACACGAGCCGAATAACATCGGTTCCTAACGGTCCTGAAGCGCTGGATGTATTCTGAAACTGTTTCTCCGCGCTTCTGTCGTACTTGCGCTAGATCGGCAATGCCAGCCTCGGAAGCTTCGAGTGATACCGCATGTGGAACTGTTCTTCCAACCGCTTCCAAGTCCGGATTGAATCTGGTGGCAGTGAAGTGTACCACCCGAAAGCCGATCCTGTGAGGGACTATGCGAAGAACCTCACACGCAGCTCATCTGACGCTGAGATCGTGCCCAGCTGTGCCAAATATCGGCTCACATACTCGATGGAACTGGAACCATCTGATCCATTAAACTTGGAGAAATCAGGGAGCCGATATTTGGGTGGTAACGGGATCAACTCGTACTTATTGGGGTACGGCTTGGAATAGCCGATTGTCCTCCTTTTCGGCACCATGCCGAACTGGTCTTTTAAGATTGTACTGATCTGATCCGCGGTGCTGGCTGCAGGAGTCGAACTCTGAAGATTTGCCGGGGTGGCATACTTAGCCAGCCATGCTTGCTTTTCCAAATCTGAGCCAACTGCAGGAGCTGGGCTCTGGAGGTTTGTCGGAGTGGCATACTTAGCTAGCCACGTCTGCTTCTCAAGATCTGTTCCCGAAGTTCCTCCTGCTGTTCCGGAAGTCCCTGCCGTTGCAGCCTGGTTCGTGAGTGCCCGACTATCTGCGGTCCGGCACGTATGTGCACGTGTATCCGTGAGGGATCTCCTTAGGCGCCTCATGCAAGAATTGGTAGTCACTAGGGTCACCACCGATCTTGTAGACGATGTATGCCGGTGAATTCGGCACCTCTGGTGCTGCCAACGCGAATGGCAGCGGTGGACGGGACTGGAGTGGCATTTCTCCTTGGTGAGTCCCTAGAGCTGGTCCTGACGGAGAATACTGATGGCTCATGATTTCCTGGATCACCCGAAGAGCGACACGCTCCAAAGTGTTCACCAGGCTCTCAGAATGGCGGTGCAGCGAATGAGCCACCATGAAATTAATCTCCGACGCGAGACCTGGTGCGTTCTTCCGACGGGGTGGACAGGTCCACTCCATCGAGCGCGCCTTCAGGTGAGAACCCTTTCCACCTGATGCCGTGTGAGCGGGTTCTGTGGAAAGAGCCGATGAGATCGGCTTCGAGGATCGCTTTGACCTCGTCATGCTTCTTCTTCAGCTCCTCGGTCAGATCCTCGTACGTGACTGGAGTGCCTTCCGCCATCTCAGATGTAGATGGCGATGCGGTTGATGTCGAAGATTGTCCCACCGGCGTGCCGCGAATGTGTTGCGGTCAGAAACCCACCGGCGAGCAGCGACGGGCAACACTGTAGAGCCGGGAGGCTCCCAAGACTGCGGCTGGCCCTGGTCCCTCCGAGCGCAAAGACTCGGCACGCACGTCCGATGCTGATGCAAGGGCGTGCCACCTGACCTATACCTGGTCAGGAAGGTGTTGGATGTGCCTTGCTTAGTTTCCTGCATGGCATACACGTAAACATTAAATACGAGCCTCGATCGGCTCTCGAGGTTGTCCCGTGAATCGGCTCAAGGAGCCGATCCACCCATGATGCGTACGAGGTGTACGATCGGATGGCGGTCCTGCTTGATCAAAATAAAGCTAAAACGACCTACTACGATTTAGGGTTTTCACCGCATAATCGGAACATCCTACTCGTGATTGAGCCTGGCGGCCACGCACGGTGATCGTAAACCGACCCTAGACAAGGCCTAAAAACCAACACGAAGTTGATCCTCGGAACATCCTGTCTAGGGGTAGCAAACTACACCCTACGCGCCACTGGATCCTTCAACCCGTTTGTAAGGCCTAACCATGCAGATATTAAACTAATCCTTGAAGAACAAGGAGCAATCATAACGGATCGGATCTACTAAATGATGATCAAGCGGGGTGCCGCCCTTACACCTAAGATAGGTGTAAGGACGGCTAGATGTCTAAGGGTTGCACGACGATAGCATATGATACGATGAACAATGCTAACCCTAACACATCTATGATAACTACGTTGCTCGCCATCAAAAAGGCTTCAGCACGAGCAACGCATGAACAACGAATAAACGTGTGCTGCCTAGATCGCAAGATGCGATCTAGGCAGCATGATGCTTACCCGGAAGAAACCCTCGAGACAAGGGAGTTGGCGATGCGCCTAGATTGGTTTGTGGTGAACGTGATTGTTGTTTATTTCATAAACCCTAGATACATATTTATAGTCCGTAGACTTTCTAACGTGGGAATAATCCCAACCGGGCACGAGCCCAAACTCTATCTAACCGACACGTATCCTACTATGGTACAGATACACGGGCAAACTAGCCCAAACTTTGTATACAAGGCCGATTCAATGTATTTCTTCCATATATATTCTTCAAGCCCATCTCCAATCGCGGCCCACCTCTGATCCGGTCAAATTCTGGTGATAACACAACTACTACAATAGCAGGAAGAACCAAGCGTTTCAGACTGCAAACCAAGTTGTTTGCCGTAGCTGTGGAGGTACGGGACATTTTGCCAAGGACTGCAAGAAGCCCAGGATAATCTGTTTCGGTTGTCGTGAGGAAGGACACATGCTTAGGGATTGCCCTAAGAATAAGAATAAAGGAGGTCGATCCGGGAGGGGGAGGAAGCCGAGGAGGAAACAACGGAGGGAATTGGAAGAACCGGAAACCCTTCGGCAAGTTAAACTGCACCAGCTTGGAGGGGGTGGTGAACTCCGATCAGGCAGTGATAGGTACACTCCAGATACTCACTTATCCTGACAAAGTACTTTTTGATACTGGTGCAACTCCATCATTCATTTCTCAGCAATTCATCATCAAACATGGGATCAGTTGCACTAAGTTAGATACACCCATAACCATACTTTCCGCGGGGGGAACGATAGTAGTAACCCATACCAAACAAAAACAAGTCATCATGATCAATAAATGTGCGTTTGACGTAGACCTGTTCATTTTACCGATGAAGGACATTGATGTCATTCTTGGTATGAACTGGTTAGAAGCTAACGGAGCATTGATCGACTGTGTGAACAAGACTGTGTCTTTGAAAAGTCCCGATGGAAGTAGAATGATCTACCAAGGAGACAAGCATACACAGATTGAAGTTGAGCTACAACTGAACAGTATGAATGAAGTGAAGTTAGAGGATATACCTGTAGTGAATGAATTCCAGGATGTGTTTCCTAAGGAATTACCTGGAATGCCACCAGATAGGGAGATAGAATTCACTATCGACCTAATTCCAGGAACAACTCCGATTGCTAAAGCACCATATAAGATGGGGCCTAAGGAGTTGAAAGAACTTAAGGAGCAATTGGATGACTTGGAACAAAAAGGATTCATACAAGAGAGTGTTTCACCATGGGGATCACCTCGTGATCTTCGTAGATAAAAGAGATGGAGGTAGAAGGATGTGCGGAGACTACAGGAATTTGAACAATGTCACAATCAAGAACAAGTACCCACTTCCAAGAATACAAGATCTATTTGATCAAGTTAGAGGCGCGGGAGTCTTTTCCAAAATTGATCTAAGATCCGGTTATCACCAGATAAAGATCAAGAAGGAAGACGTTCCAAAAACAGCCTTTGTCTCAAGGTATGGACATCATGAATACCTTGTCGTACCTTTTGGATTAACCAATGCCCCAGCAATTTTCATGAATCTCATGAATAAGATCTTCATTCCATGTTTAGACAAGTTCGTCATCTTATTCATTGATGATATCTTGATCTATTCCAAAGACAAAGCAGAACATGCTGAACATCTGAGGTTAGTATTGCAAACACTAAGAGAACATCAACTCTATGCCAAATTCAGTAAGTGTGAATTTTGGCTAGATCAAGTGGAATTTCTTGGTCATGTTATTAGCAAAGATGGAATAGCTGTTAACCCGAGCAAGGTAGCAGCAGTTTTAGAATGGGAAGCACCCAAAGCTGTCAAGGAAATCCGAGGATTCCTAGGAATGGCAGGATACTATCGGAGATTCATTGAAGGATTCTCCAAAATAGCAGGACCAATGACGAAGTTGTTAAGAAAGAACACACCATTCGTGTGGTCAGAGGAGTGTGAGAAGAGTTTTCAAACTCTGAAGGAGAAACTCACCACAAAGACCGGTGTTAGCAGTTCCTCGAAGTTGGCAAGGATTACACCGTGTCATCGCGACGCATCCAAACATGGATTAGGTTGCGTACTCATGCAAGATCGGAAAGTGATATCTTATGGATCGAGGCAACTTAGACCTCATGAAGTGAATTATCCAACACATGACTTAGAATTAGCAGCAGTTGTATTTGCACTCAAAACTTGGAGACATTTTCTCTATGGAGCCAAGTGTGAGCTCTATACGGATCATAAAAGTCTCAAATACTTCTTCACTCAGAAGGAACTCAATATGAGGCAGAAAAGATGGCTAGAATTAATCAAGGATTATGATTTGACCATCAATTATACTCCAGGAAAGGCTAATGTTGTAGCAGATGCTTTGAGTAGGAAGAGCACTGGAGGAGTGGAACAAGAGTTATCACCGGAGTTGAGGAAGGAAATAAGCCAAGCCCAAATACAACTTTGGGAGAAGGAAGCTCATGAAGGACTATCGGCTCTACAAGTAGACGATGAGCTAAATGTTAACTTAAAGAATGAGATAATGATGGGTCAATTGGACGATCCATTTATCATGGAGGAGATGAGAAGGATAGATGAAGGAAGACCATCAGAATTTCACCGAGGAGAATCAGGATCTCTATGGTTTCAGAAGAGGATTTGCGTTCCGGATATTGCTGAAATCAAGGAAGTAATACTCCGGGAAGCCCATCAAACACCATACTCCATTCATCCGGGAAGTACGAATATGTACATGGATCTAAAGGAGCTATTCTGGTGGAACAATATGAAGAGAGAGATAGCACAATATGTGGCGGAATGCCATACCTGCCAAAGGGTGAAGGCTGAACACCAGAGTCCGGCAGGAAAGTTACAACCTTTACCCATTCCAGAATGGAAATGGGAGGAGATAGGAATGGATTTCATCACCGGACTACCCATGACCAATAAAAAGAAGGACATGATATGGGTAATCGTGGACCGGTTGACGAAAAGCGCACACTTTTTAGCGGTAAACCAGCAAGATAAAGGAGAGAAACTCATCGATCTTTACATCAAAGAGATCGTGAGTAAACATGGAGTGTCCAAGAAGATCGTGTCGGATCGAGGATCCGTGTTCACGTCAGCATTTTGGAAGGAACTACACGAAGCTTTAGGATCCAAGTTGGACTATAGTACCGCCTATCATCCTCAGACAGGTGGACAAACGGAGAGAACTAATCAGATCCTAGAGGATATGCTTAGGGCTTGTGCCCTAGACTTTGGAGGATCATGGGAGGAGCACTTGCCACTAGCAGAGTTTTCATACAATAATAGCTATCAAAGCAGCATCAAGATGGCACCGTTCGAAGCTTTGTATGGAAGGAAGTGTAGATCACCCATATGCTGGTATGAAGCTGGAGCAAGCAAGGAGTTTAATCCTGATTATGTCAAGGAAAAGCAACAAATCATTGACATCATAAGAGATAGGTTGAAGATAGCCCAAAGCCGACAAAAGAGTTACGCAGATCAGAAGAGAAAAACATGGGAGCCACAAGTTGGAGACATGGTATATCTCAAGGTGAGCCCGATGAAAGGACTTCAGAGATTTGGAGTAAAGGGAAAGTTAAGCCCTAGATACATCCGACCTTTTAAGATTCTGAGTCAAAACCGAGGGTTAGCCTTTGAATTGGAACTACCGGGAAGGTTATCCCAAGTTCACAACGTATTCCATGTGTCGCAACTCAGAAAATGTTTGAAGACCCCAGATGAGCCAGTATCGCATGATGAGCTCGAGTTACAACCAGATTTGACATACATCGAGAAGCCAGCGAAGATTCTCGAAGAGAACTGGAAACAACTCAGGAATCGAGCTATTAAGTACTGCAAGATACAATGGAAGCATCACCCCGAGAGGGAAGCTACCTGGGAAAAGGAAGAAGACCTGAGGAAAACATACCCCGAACTCTTCAGGTATTACAACCACAACTTCGGGACGAAGTTTTCTTTAAGGGGGAAAGGCTGTAATGTCCCAGGTTTAGAGACGATCGAGGGGTAGATTTTAGAAAGGGATGTGCATTGCATTGCAAATTCTGGGGAAATTTCGCGCTTTTAAACAAAAATTGCATCGAAGGGGAACAAGTTTCTCTCTCGACACCTTACAGGGTTAGGGTTTCGAGAGTGCGACAAACCTGTTCCTTATTCAACTAAACTAGGGTTTTGAGAAGAGAGGGGAGAGTTTGCATCACAAATTTAAGTTGCATGACTGAATTCAAATTTAAGTTGTATGATTGAATTCAAACCTAAGTTGAATTTGAATTTCAAATTCAAACATTAAATAAATATCTCATAATCCAATTGTGAGGAAATTCATTAAGTAAATAATAATAATTCACATAATGAAATATACAAATAATAAATAAAGCTCATTAGAGAAAACCTTGAGCTTTATTGATAATCACACAAAATACAATGTCAATTACAATATCCAGAAATGAAATATGAATTTACAACATATTACATGAATTGAAGAAATAGAAAAAGAAAGAGGAAAATTACAAATAAATGAAATATCCTAAACTACAAGATAATCTTGAGCTTGATGATCTTCATGTCCATTTGATCATCATTTTGACCCTGCACACAAACACAAAGAAAATAAAACAAGTGTTATGCCAAGTGGCATAGCCACTTGGCAGGTTAGAAAGAAAGGAAATTGAGCAGATATGATCAACTCTGCCGAAGCTGATCTTTCCACAGCACAAGTCCCAAGCTGGATTCACATACACACAACCAGGCAGCACACAATGCTTGTGTGCATGCTCAACAAAACACCAGGGTTGCTGCATGCTCTCCACACACATAGTGACCAGGGGAGGAGTACAGCATGGCTGTCGACCATAAAGGAAAGGGAGAGGGCAAGTATAAAGGGTTTTCTGAAGCAAACCCTAACCATTGCATCGACAGCAGCCTCACAGGGTAAGTCACAAGAACACAAGAACAGCTTGAACAGCCACTGTTGTTCAAACATCTTCACCACCACAGCAAATAACCAAGTAGCTTCAAGCTTGCAAGGAGGAGCAGGGCAAGCAAACTCAAATCCACCAGAAGAAATCCTCTACACCAACACCCATTTCTAGGAGCTGGAGTGAGGTATACACATCATCATGAACAAACCAGATGGTTTTGTTCATAAATTGCACAGGCATAATCACAAGCACACAAAGGGTGGGGTAACCCTGTTTTGATCATCATTTGGTCAGAGACCAAGTGTAACCTGGTAGAAATAGCAAGGACCAGGGATCAATCAAGCCTATACCCATGGTTATGCCAACCAGAATAGTGGTAGCATCTTCCAAATGGAAACAGGAAAGAAAACCATCCCAGAGATTTATCCAAGTATAACCAGACTACACTAGCCCTTTTAAGACCATCAGAATATAGACATTTATATGTCTATTTTCATTTCAACATCAATAATACTGGAAGCCCATGAATGACTACCAGTAATATTGCACAGTAGCATACAAAAGAGGTAGGAGCAACCTTTACTAGCACACCAAGCATTGCTAGGGTCACAACAACTACCTAGCCACACAGAAAAGCCACAAGAGAAGCATATCATCACTCCAAGGAGTTCATGCATCACAGGAGGTGCCAACACATGTTCGATTCCATCCAGATAGGGCATAGGATGCACCAGATCACTACTGCATCAGGTAGATCATGTCTGTTGTCAGAAATAAGAAGCCAGGCTTCACTGACAAGCATAGATAAATAAAACACCACACACAGATACATCCAGGGGTATCAAATCCTTCAATCAACCACCAGTATTGCTTTCACAAGCAACAGCAACCACCAGTACTTGGTGAGGAGCTGGATCCACAAGCAACAGCAGCATTTGAAATGAATCCATACAAATTTATAAGCCAACAGAAAGCCCTGATGATCCCAGGATCATCCAAAGCCACAAATTAACCAACCATTGCTTCACAGATAATCAATTAATAACATTATGATTGTATCCAGAAGCACATCAAAGGCTTGATGAACCACTGGATCTTGCTAAACAAATAAAGCACATATCACTATTCACTGAATCATACAGTTAAGCCAACAGCAATGCTCAATTGAGCATGCTCATGAATTTGAGCACAAGGAACAGCACACCATTGCTATGGTATTTGCAAATTTGCAAGTAATACACACAGAACTCAAGCCGTAGCAACATATATGAACACACTTGAGTAATTGGCAAGTATAGCATCAAGAATAGAGACATAGGGAAGCAAGCAAGACAAGCACAAGCATAGATACGTAAGAAATGGCCATGGTAGCAAGACAGCAAGCAGAAGCATATGCATAAGCAAGAGAGCAACCGCACCATGACACAAGAAGACAAAGCAACGCAAGCAACAACATCACGGCACGGCCACACCTCTATGAGTAGAGGCAGGCCGTTGACCAAGCTAGGAGAAGGAGGAGAAGAAACAGAACACGTAGAGAAGAAGAGGTGGCGCAC
>NW_025900159.1:0-85877 GCF_022539505.1 Lolium rigidum
CGTATACGGTGTATAAAACCGGTATAAAACCCGTATAATACACCAGGGAGCACAAAATCGAGTATACCTGTAGATAGTTCCGTGGCGCACCAAAAAATAATTACGTGGCGCACACGCTTCGTGGCGCAGCTACATCACATGCGCCACGTAACTACTTATTTCGTGGCGCACTTGGTCCGTGCGCCACGAAACCTTATTTCGTGGCGCACGACTGTGCGCCACGAAGCTTATTTTTGTGGCGACGTTTCTGTGGCGCACCACCCGTGCGCCACAGAATCAAATTTTCGTGCGCCACTGATGAGGCTTTTCCTACTAGTGTGAGTGAAACCATTGAACCAAGGTTTATGTTCAGATTGTTATTCATCATCATATCACCTCTGATCATGTTCCATATGATGTCTCGTGAGTAGTTCGTTTAGTTCTTGAGGACATGGGTGAAGTCTAAATGTTAGTAGTGAACTATGGTTGAGTAATATTCAATGTTATGATATTTAAGTTGTGGTGTTATTCTTCTAGTGGTGTCGTGTGAACGTCGACTACACGACACTTCACCATTTATGGGCCTAGGGGAATGCATCTTGTACTCGTTTGCCAATTGCGGGGTTGCCGGAGTGACAGAAACCTAAACCCCGTTGGTATATCGATGCGGGAGGGATCGCGGGATCTCGGAGTTTAAGGCTGTGGTTAGATTTATCTTAATTACTTTCTTGTAGTTGCGGATGCTTGCAAGGGGTATAATCACAAGTATGTATTAGTCCTAGGAAGGGCGGTACATTAGCACGAGTTCACCCACACAACACTTATCAAAACAATGAAGATTAATCAATCGTATGTAGCGAAAACACTAGACTAAAATCCCGTGTGTCCTCGAGAACGTTTGGTCATTATAAGTAAACAAACCGGCTTGTCCTTTGTGCTAAAAAGGATTGGGCCACTCGCTGCAATTATTTCTCTCGCATTTTACTTACTTGTACTTTACTCATCTGTTACATCAAAACCCCCTGAATACTTGTTTGTGAGCATTTACAGTGAATCCTTCATCAAAACTGCCTGTCAACACCTTCTGCTCCTCGTTGGGATCGACATTCTTACTTATCGAAGATACTACGATACACCCCCTATACTTGTGGGTCATCAAGGGTCTAGGGTTTAGGGTTTAGGGTTTGGGGTTTAGTGTTTAGGGTTTAGGGTCTAGGGTTAGGGTTTAGGGTTTAGGGTTTAGGGTGTAGTGTTTAGGTTTTAGGGTCTAGGGTTTAGGGTTTAGTGTTTAGGGTGTTTAGGGCGTACGTTTAGGGTATAATTAGGGATTAGGGATTAGGGTTTTAGGGTTTAAGGTTTAGGGATCATCGATCGAGTGCACACACACATTATTAGAGGCACCCGCACCTTTGCGCATAAAGTGCATGCGTATATAAGCTAGTGTGTTTTTTGGCCACCAACGATATATAGATCGAGAGAGAGATTGAAATATATATATCCCCAAGAATATGTTCGGATATATATTGAAATATATGCACGAATGATATGTGCAAGGTATGACATGCGCGCATGCACACTAATTGTATATATATTATGAGGCAACTTAATCAAATGTGTTTTCATTCGAGAGACTTATCAAAATTCAAGTTAATTAATTTATCAACGCTAATTAGTTGGTCGCCTGCTTGATGCGCAATGAAGTGTCGTTGGCCTATATATATATGTAGGGTTTAATTAGGGTTTAGGGTTTAGGGTTATCTAGCTAGGGTTTTAGGGTTAATTAGGGTTTAGGGTCTAGGGTTTAGGGTTTAGGGTTTGGGGTTTAGTGTTTAGGGTTTAGGGTCTAGGGTTAGGGTTTAGGGATTAGTGTTTAGGGTTTAGGGTGTAGTGTTTAGGGTTTAGGGTATAGGGTTTAGGGTTTAGTGTTTAGGGTGTTTAGGGTGTACGTTTAGGGTATAATTAGGGATTAGGTATTAGGGTTTTAGGGTTTAAGGTTTAGGGATCATCGATCGAGTGCACACACACATTATTAGAGGCACCCGCGCCTTTGCGCATAAAGTGCATGCGTATATAAGTGTGTTTTTTGGCCACCAACGATATATAGATCGAGAGAGAGATTGAAATCTATATATATCCCTAAGAATATGTTCAGATATATATTGAAATATATGCACGAATGATATGTGCAAGGTATGACATGCGCGCATGCACACTAATTGTATATATATTATGAGGCAACTTAATCAAATGTGTTTTCATTCGAGAGAACTTGTCAAAATTCAAGTTAATTAATTTATCAGCGCTAATTAGTTTGTCGCCAGCTTGATGCGCAATGAAGTGTCGTTGGCCTATATATATGTAGGGTTTAATTAGGGTTTAGGGTTATCTAGCTAGGGTTTTAGGGTTAGGGTTAGGGTTAATTAGGGTTTAGGGTCTAGGGTTTAGGGTTTAGGGTTTGGGGTTTAGGGTCTAGGGTTAGGGTTTAGGGTTTAGTGTTTAGTGTTTAGGGTTTAGGGTTTAGGGTGTAGTGTTTAGGGTTTAGGGTCTAGGGTTTAGTGTTTAGTGTTTAGGGTGTTTAGGGTGTACGTTTAGGGTATAATTAGGGATTAGGGATTAGGGTTTTAGGGTTTAAGGTTTATGGATCATCGATCGAGTGCACACACACATTATTAGAGGACCCGCGCCTTTGCGCATAAAGTGCATGTGTATATAAGTGTGTTTTTTGCCACCAACGATATATAGATCGAGAGAGAGATTGATATATATATATCCCCAAGAATATGTTCAGACATATATTGAAATATATGCACGAATGATATGTGCAAGGTATGACATGCGCGCATGCACACTAATTGTATATATATTATGAGGCAACTTAATCAAATGTGTTTTCATTCGAGAGAACTTGTCAAAATTCAAATTAATTAATTTATCAGCGCTAATTAGTTGGTCGCATGCTTGATGCACAATGAAGTGTCGTTGGCCTATATATATATATGTAGGGTTTAATTAGGGTTTAGGGTTATCTAGCTAGGGTTTTAGGGTTAGGGTTAGGGTTAATTAGGGTTTAGGGTCTAGGGTTTAGGGTTTGGGGTTTGGGGTTTGGGGTTTAGTGTTTAGGGTTTAGGGTCTAGGGTTAGGGTTTAGGGTTTAGGGTTTAGGGTGTAGTGTTTAGGGTTTAGGGTCTAGGGTTTAGGGTTTAGTGTTTAGGGTGTTTAGGGTGTACGTTTAGGGTATAATTAGGGATTAGGGATTAGGGTTTTAGGGTTTAAGGTTTAGGGATCATCGATCGAGTGCACACACACATTATTAGAGGCACCCGCGCCTTTGCGCATAAAGTGCATGCGTATATATATGTGTGTTTCTTGGCCACCAACGATATATAGATCGAGAGATAGAGATTGAAATCCCCAAGAATATGTTCAAATATACGCACACACATGAATTATTAGAGGCACCCGCACCTTTGCGCATAAAGTGCATGCATATATGTGTTGTTCTGGCCACCAACGATAGATCGAAAGAGAGAGAGAGAGAGAGATTGAAATCCCCAAGAATTAGAGGACCCCCTTGCACAAGTGTTGGCCATCTATATATAATATGAATCCCAATAATGTTCATACATGATAGGCCATAGGGCATATGTGTGAAGCAATTTTTTTCCGAGAACTTGTAAAGATTCAAATTTATCAGTGCAAATGGAAACTAGTGCACATTAGAGGACCCCCTTGCACACGTGTTGGCCATCTATGTATAGTTTGAATCCCAATAATGTTCATACATGATAGGCTATATGTGAATCAATTTTTTCTTCCAAGAACTTGTCAAGATTCAAATTTATCGGTGCTAATGGAAACTAGTGCGCACTAGACGAGCCCTTGCGCAAGTGCTGGCCATTACATAGTAGTTTAAATCTCAAGAATGTTCATACATGATAGGCCATATGTGCAAAGGAATTTTTTTCCCGTGAACTTGTCAAAATTCAAGTTTATCGGTGCAAATGGAAAATAGTCCAAAAAATTACATAGAGGTCCAAAAGAACTAGACAATAACTAATAGGACATGCAACTTTACAAAAAGGACCCCAAAACATATAGAAGAAAATCAATCGAGTCCTTCTGGACCGCACATCGGATCTCTGCTCCGCATCCTTTCCAGCAACTCCGTCGCCGGGGACGCACCACTTGGGACGGTGTCGCCGGTAGTCGCCAGGACGAAGGAGAAGAATGGCCTCAGCAACGACATATTGGCTCTGAGAAGGGCCGCTGAAAGGCCAAGATCATCACGGGCAAGACGGATGACGCCGTTGTATGCCCCGAGCTTGTGAACGTTAGCAGCTTGACTTCCCCGTTGGCCAGATCTGAAGCACTGACCAAATCAAGCCTCACCGTTAGCGCCATCACCTTGATGGCACCAGATCGGGGTTTGGCCGGCAAGATCCGCCGGATCTGATCCGCCGGATTCACCATAGGCCGGATCCGAAGCCGATGACGAGATCCCCGACTCCATTGCGCCATTCTGCTCATGGGAAACACTGCATCTAAGCTTACAACAACACTAACTCCCTCGGATCCAAATTAGCTGACTCAACTTTGCTTATCTAAATATGGGTGTATCCACACATGTTTTTACTCTAGATACATACACGTCTAAGGAAAGTTGAATCAATTAATTTAGTTTGGAGGGTGTACGATATACAGAGAGAAGTCGGCCTCGTCTCCGGCCGGCGAGGCCGCCGGAGAGAAGGGGGAGAGGAGCCGGGGAGTGAGAGAGACTCGAGAGAGAAAGAGAAGAGGAGAGCTCCCTGGGGAAGAACATTATTTTTGTCGTTCGCTCGTAGCTTGAAACTGAAAATTTCGGCCGCGCGCCAAATCATCCCGCCGCATCCATTCGAAAATCCCGTGACCAGTTTTACCCTTTTAACCCTGGTCCGGAAGCTACAACCCACCGACCATGGAGGGCTCATTCGGTAACAATGAAATATCTTGCCTAGATCCCGAACCCTCCCCACGAGCCCACACCCACCCACCAACCATTCGCCCCATTAGCTCAAAAATACTCTCACACGCCAAAGCTCGACTCTCTACGGTACTAGATCCGCTTCGCCGCCGGCATACTCCTCCACAACGTAGCCTTGATCGTGTTGGCTGTCCACCCACCGATCCGCTCCCCCGCCGCCCTCGTCACCGACGGATCCGCTTCACCGCCGACCTCGCCACCGACGGATCTGCTTCACCGCCGACCTCGCCACCGACGGATCTGCTTCACCGCCGACCTCGGCACCGACTACCTCGGCGCAGCGGCCGTATCAACTTCACCGAATCCCTTGCCAGCCAACCAGATCTGCTTCACTAACGCCCGCTTCTACTGAAACAGGGTCGATTCATCGTCTCCCGCGTTCGCCGCCGCTGGAATGCAAGTTGCCGCCCCCGTCCACCCCGCCGCAGCTTGGTTAGTACGCTGGCCCGTTAGATTGCGGTGTTTCTTTAGCCATGTTTTGTGTAGTTATTTGCAGATCTCATATGCCGTTAACTTTCTTGATGTGTTGCTTCGCATGAAGTTTGTTTAAATATTGTACAGTACAAAAGCATTATCCGGTCGCTACCATCCTGTTCATTCTATCGACACCTGTGTGCATCCACATATTTATAGCCTTATACCCATTCATTTGCTGCCAACTGTTTTTGTACTCGCATGCTATTCCTTTTATAGTCATGCTATGGGCATTTCCAATCTGGTTGTTCTTATACCACGTCATTAGCTCACCGCTAGCCGCTCTGTTTTCTCGTGCTCGCTATTCTCACACTGCTTTTATAATCATGCTATGTGCATTTCCAATCTGCTTGCTCTTATACCTCGTCTTTAGCTTATAGCTATTTTTTTCCATGAATGCTCCTGTCGCACAGCTTGTATAGTTATTGATGTGTGCATGTCTGGTCTTTGTATTATCGTAGACTAACTTGTCAATGTTATTTTTCCTAGGGATTGATCATGCGAACCACTTATTAGAATATCCAACATTAACAGCGGGGACGCTAGGGAAGGTTGGAATCTGAGTTCTTGGTTGGTAATTTTGGCAGTTTACTTCCGTTATTATCTATAACCTATATGTATTGTTCCTTATGCAAGAGATTAACACTTGGAACCCTGCCATAGCAATGCCATTCATGCTTTACTATGTTTCTGCCTATTTGATATGCTTGTCTTGGAGCAACTGCGAAGGTGATTTGAACCCGACATTTGGTCATTCTTAATGCCGGTTTACTTTATGTGGAAAACCTTGGCATTACTCTACTCTAAATCTGAATGTCTGAAATTCGTATCTCATGAAAAGCAACATCTAGTTGGTTTTAATCGATATCCGGTAAATATTGGCTTATTCATTTGGCAGCTCAAGTTTTTTGTTATTTGAAACCAGCTGACTTGGTCTTAAATGTGATATCTAAACACGGATTAAGGACAATGGAGCAGGAGGATTAGCATTTCACTTGATGGCTGAACCTAAAATGACAGGCATGTCGACCACGACTAGTGCACGCAAGAGAAGGACCTACAGCGAGCCAGTATGTGCTTAGTACATGCATCTTATCTTATCTTGTGCTTATTTCTGCTACATGCTGTTATCTGATCTCTACATTGCGTAATACATGTTTGAATAGTTAATTGTTGTAACTATGTTTGCAATATTACCAGAATGCAATTTTAATGAAGCAGTCATCATTAGAAGATAGTCGCCAAAGCGACCCTGTGCAACATTATGATGTAAGTCTGTGCTTAGTACAAGTTCCATACATTGTCTTATTTATGGAACTTGTTATTATCTTATATCTACATTGCATAATAAATGTTTGAATAGTTCACTGTTGTAACTATGTTTGCAATATTACTAGAATGCAATTGTAATGAAGAAGTCCTTAGTAGAAGATAGAGCGCAAAAAGGTTCCGGGGTGAGCCTATGCAACGACATAATGTAAGTCTGTGCTTAGTACTTGTGAATATCTCATATCGACAATGCTTAATACATGTTTGCATAGTTCATCGTTTAACTCTTTTTGCATTATTATCAAAATGCAGTTGTGATGAAGCAATCTTCATCAGAAGAGAGGCCCACAAAAAGTTCTGATCTTTCTTCTGATGCATCCTCTCATAGCCGTCAACCTAGACCATTCCTTTCATCAAACAGTAAATATCTCAAGGCCGTACTTTATAAAAGACATGGTATTGCTGCTTTAAGATATGTAGCTGATATGTTGACCAAGATTACACACGATTCAATCAAGGCGATTGCCAAATGTCAACGTGTTATTGATGATGCTAATAGAAGTCCTCAATGATTCTATGTAATTTTTTTATTTGGGCACATTAATTGCCTTGTAATTTTCCTAGTTATTTTATTTGTGTATGTAATTGTGTGTATCATTGATAACATATTTTAGGCTCATGAAATTTAATGCAAGTTAACTAGTCAAACAACCAGGGCCCTACAATAGATTGGGTCGGCCCACTTACAGTAGTGTGGGACCCACTTTCATTTTGGGTCGGCCCACTTACTTATTGGGCCGGCCCGTTAACACTATAGTGGGCCCCACCTGCTTATTGGGCCGGCCCACTATCTTGTAGGGCCAGCCCACTTGCTATATGGTGGACCCCACATACTAAATGGGCCGGCCCTTTAACGGGAAAGTGGGACCCACCTGTGTTTTTGGCCCGGAGCCCCACTTATCTTGTTTGGGGCCACGGCCCACTGCATTGCTATATGGTGGACCCCACATACTAAATGGGCCGGCCCTTTAACAGGAAAGTGGGACCCACCCGTGTTTTTGGCCCGACCCACTATCTTGTTGGGCCGGCCCACTTGCTATATGGTGGACCCCACATACTAAATGGGCCGGCCCGTTAACAGGAAAGTGGGACCCACATGTGTTTTTGGCCCGGCCCACTTTCTTGTTGGACCAGCCCATTTGATCTATTGTGGACCCCACGTACTAAATGGACCGGCCCGATAGCAGCAAAGTGGGACCCACAGCCTAATTGGGCCGACCCAATAACTTATTGGGCCAGCCCACTTGGTTTAAGGTGGACCCCACTTGTTAAATGGGCCGGCCCGATAACAGGAAAGTGGGTCCCACATGTCTTGTGGGCCGGCCCTTGTGCCTGTTGACCAGTCAAATGAGTGCATTCGGCCCGGCCCACATGCTTAGTGGGCCGGCCCATTAAAGTTTTGACCAGTCAACCTTAGAGGTTAGGCCCGGCCGACGTAACTAATGGACCAGCCCAGCTATATAGTTGACCGGTCAAACTAAGTCAGCTGGCCCGGCCCGCAAACTTAATGGGCCGACCCGCTTAAGACGTGGCAGGCCTTGTGTGGGCCTACCATCTACCGCGGGATTTCAGCCGGTTAACGCCGTTAACTGCCAGTTAACGGCGTCTGCCACGTGTCAGTTTGCATGACGTCAGCAGTCAACGGGCTCCCGGAAACACTTCTGCAACGGTCCGATTTTCCGTGGCGGAAGGGCGCCTAAGCGCGACGGACCGAAAAAAACGTCGTAGGACTTTGCGTCACGTAGTTTCGACAACAGAACCCATATCGTCGGGTTAGGCCCATAGGCGACGAAAAATACCCCTTAGCGGACGATTTTGGGACGTTGTCTATCAGAACTTTTCTTGTAGTGACAACAGAGTTGTGGGAATGACACTAATGTTCCCACTTGAGTAAGTTTAGGCAAATAAAGAGTTTTTGACTATTAAGTGTTTATGAAATAAAACTAGCTTTGTGCAAATAAACCTAGAAGCTTAGAATCATGGCTTTGTCCCTGGCTATTCAAATGGCCAGACTATGAAGAGGAGCACCAGTGCCAGGAAGATGGACAACAGGACTTCTATGATAACTAGGACTACCTCCTGACGTCAAGCATTGCATGTGGAACAGATGGACCGCTACTACGTTCTTCCGCTGTGTGTTTTGTATTTGATCATTAGATCAACTATTGTTGTAAGTTTGGATCATGAGATCCCGTGTTGTAAGACGATTATGGTTTGTAATGAATGATGTTCTGTGATATCGACTATTATGTCTCGCAAAAACAATCTTCATGGGATTGCGATGTATGGCATAATAGGCATCTGGAATTAAAAATCCGGGTGTTGAAAAAAATCCACCCCGTCTCATCGCCCCCCTTGCGAAAGAGTCGTCCTCGACTCTATGCTCTCCTCATCTCCATGATAGGGTGAGAGATCTGACACATTGAATGTGTTGCTCACCAAGAACTTGGATATTGGTATGTCGACGATGTAGGCGTTGTTGTTGATGCGCTTTAGGACCCTGAAGGGACCATTCCCTCAGGGCTTGAGCTTGGAGTTGCGTTCTTGAGGGAACCGGTCTTTGCGAAGGTGTATCCACAGTAGGTCTCCTTCATTGAAGATCCTTGCCTTGTTCTTCATGTTGAGTCTAGTGGCTTGACGAAGTACTTTTTTCTCGATTGTTGCTCTTGTATCTTCATGTAGCTTCTTCATGTATTGAGATCGCTTGTCGATGTTCATGTTTACTTTCTCATGTAGCGGAAGAGGAAGTAGGTTGATTTCCATTGGTGGTTCGAACCCATATACGACCTTGAAGGGACTTCTCATTGTTGTAGAGTGCTTGGCGCGGTTGTAGGCAAACTCCACATGCGGGATGCAATCTTCCCATGCTTTCAAATACTTCTTGACAAGGACTCGTAGTAGTGTGGAGAGGCTTCAGTTCACAACTTCTGTTTGCCCATCGGTTTGGGGGTGTGATGATGAGAACAAAAGCTTGACGTTGAACTTGTTCATTAGTGTCTTCTAAAGGTAGCTCATGAATTTTACATCTCGGTCCGAGACAATGCTTCTTGGTACACCATGGAGTCTCACAATTTCCCTAAAAAACAAGGAGGCAATATGTGAAGCATCATTCGTTCGGGAGCAAGGTATAAAATGAGCCATTTTGGAGAATCTATCAACCACCACAAAAATTGAATCATGACCATACTTAGTTTGAGGCAATCCTAGTACAAAGTCCATTCTTATATCAGACCAAGGAGCATAAGGAACTGGCAATGGTGTATAAAGGCCATAGGGATTGGAAGTGGACTTAGCTTGTAAGCATGTTGTGCACCGTCGGCAAATGTGTTCCACGTCGTGGTACATTCTTGGCCAATAGTAGTGAGTTGAAAGCATTGCATACGTCTTCTCTCGTCCAAAGTGTCCCATGAGAACACCACCATGTGATTCTTGTAAGAGCAAAAGGCGAAGCGAAGACTTGGGAATACAAATTTTGTTGCCCTTGAACAAGAAGCCTTGGTGCAAATAGAAATCATCGATGCCCTTTTCAATAGAACACTTTGCAAAAATTGGGCCAAAGAAGGTATCAGAAGGATATAGGTCTTTGATTTCATCAAGACCCAAAACATGGAAATCCAAATGAGTGAGTAAAAGGATGATCTTGCGGGAAAGATCATCCGCAACTACATTGTCCTTGCCCTTCTTGTATTTGATTATACATGGAAAGGACTCAATGAACTCAACCCATTTCTCATGTCTTTTGTTCAAATTGGTTTGACTTTTAAAATACTTCAAAGACTCATGGTCAGAGTGAATAACAAACTCTTTTGGCCAAAGGTAATGTTGCCAAACTTCAAGAAATTGAACAGGGCTTCCTAGACCACCCGACCGACCCAGCAAAGGCCATCCGGCCCGGCCGACAGGAACCCTAGGTTTCCACCGACAGCCCTCTGGGCATTTTGCTTTCCCACACCCCCGCCGCGCGTCTCCTTTGCAAAAACCCCCTCATCTTTTCTTTTTTCCGTCGAAGTCCCTCCACCTCATCTCCGTGCTCGCTCAAACCCGACGCCGTCTCCTCGCCCTCGAGCGCCTCCTCTCATCCCCGACCCGAGCCGCCTCCTCCCTAGCTCGCCCGCACCCTCCTCCCTAGCTCGCCCGCACCCTCCTCCCTCCAGTGGCCGTCGTCCGAGCTCGGCGCGGGCTCCTCCCTCTCAGAGACGACGCCGCCCAGCCCGTCTCTGCCTCCAGCGCTGCCGCCTGGCTGGCTCCCGCGCCGCTGACCCCACCACCGCGGATCCTCTCCACCCCGGCCTCGCTGTTCCCCACCCCGACACCGTCTCCTCGCCCTCGAGCGCCTCCTCTCATCCCCGACCCGAGCCGCCTCCTCCCTAGCTCGCCCGCACCCTCCTCCCTCAAGTGGCCGTCGCCCGAGCTCGGCGCGGGCTCCTCCCTCTCAGAGACGACGCCGCCCAGCCCGTCTCTGCCTCCAGCGCTGCCGCCTGGCTGGCTCCCGCGCCGCTGACCCCACGACCGCGGATCCTCTCCACCCCGGCCTCGCTGTTCCCCCCCCCGCAGCAGAGCGTCGCCAAGACCGTCTCTGCGACCGCCCTCCGCTCCGCACCGTCCCCGGCCTCGTCTCCCTCTTCCCCAAGCTGACCGAGCTTCGCTCCGCCGGCGCCTACCCTCCTCCTCGAGCTCATGGCCGCCGGCCCCGTCTCCGTCCTGCTGCTGACCATGGCCATCGGGCCTCTTCGCGTCTGGCGTCCTTTTTCCGAGCTCCTCCTCGGCAGCAAGCGTCGACCGCCGGCGTCTTCGTGCTCACAGCCGCGCTCGGCGCCACAGCACCGCCAGCGTGCCCCGCTGCAGTACTGCTTCTTTTGGCCCCTGGTTGGGCATCCTTGTTCGCCATGCGCACTGCGCGCCAGCAACTGCCTGCATGGTTGTGCCTCTGTGCTGCAATCCCAAATCTTTTGCTCATTGCATCTGCTTATCGTGTAGTTGTCTTGTGACAGTGCTACTGCCTACTGATGGTCTAGGTCGTGTGTGACCCTGTGTTTCGTCCTGCGAGATGCAGCGTGCAATGTATCCGTCTGAGTACCATGTCAACCAGAAGAATTTCATCAAGATCTCGTGAAGAAGTACATGCCAAGTTCGTCAACGCAAGCACGTCAACCAAGAAACCCGTGCCCTTCCAAGTTCACCATCGACCACCGAAGCCGAGACCTCCAAGTTCTCCTTTCGGATCCGAAGGCCAAGACTGCGGTTTCATCTTGGTCCTCTCCGAACCCGAATTCGGTGTCCCCCTTGTTCCGATACCGTGAGACCCCGACCTTAAGCCAATCCTATTTTATAAATATGGCACATATCCTGTTGCATCAAAATCATGTTCCATCGCATCGCATACATGGGTGTTCGGGTTAAATAGCGAATCACCTAGTAAATTAAATGTGGAATTGTGCGGGAATTATCTATCGTGTCCCGGTTCCATTTAAATTTGTATAGCGCATCCATGCCATGCTTTGCCTTGCTAACAACATTTAATATTGCGGGGTAGAAAAATAACTTGAATCTAATAATTGTTTGTCCGGACTTCGGTTCCGCTTAATTTGGATAAGTTGCACCGTATCATCGTTGCCATGCCATGTATATCATCTTCATCATGCCGGTTTTTCTTCGTAGTAGTAAGAATTGCATACGTTGTGTGTTCCAGCATTTGTTTCTTCCCGGATACAATCACGAAGTGGTGCGGTGAGATACGACAAGTCTTACCTCCTGTCTCTGCAGGAGTCGCTCACCTATTTTATTTTTGCCTTCTCCCTTATGCTAGCCTTGAGTTGCGTTCTTGTCACGTGTCCTATCCACTTGTTACCTCAAGCAACCCATATTGCCACCAGCACCTCCTACAGCTATTGTTTGGTTATCAAGTCTACCTTGCGTGTCGTAGTGCATGCTAGTGCTGTTTATATCTTGTTACCGTTATCGATATCTTATCGGGTTATCTGTTGGGAATCATGACACATGGTTAATGGATATATCTGTTAAAAGTTGTTTAGCGGAGGCATCAGTGGGTCAGCTGCTTGTTTTGTGATGGCTCACTTGTGTTTCTAAATAACTTAGGATCCGAGTTCTAAATAACTTCACACACTTGCGCACGTAGCCGCCAACCACGAAGCGGTAAGTTGCAACCGTCTAATTCCCAATGGAACAACAGATCACACAAGAACTTTGAGGGGTTGAACACCAAATCGATGCAATATGGTGTAGAGATTCAATAGAGTTGCAAAGCAACCAACTATGAACTAGGGTTTATCTTAAACGTGGTCTAAAGCTACTTTGGGGGCGTCCTGGGCACTTATATAGAAGTTCAGGACGACCTCAGGTCGAAAAGTATGAAAATAACCGACCCAGAATAGATCTGGTCGAGACAGACTCGGACTCGGCCGGCCTGGGACCGGCCGGTCCGGTCTGGACCGGGCCAGAGACCGGATGGCGACCGGGCGGGCGTCCAGGCTTACTGGATACGCCCCGGCTGGCACAGGTGTGGGACCCGGTTTGGACCGGGCTGGTCCGGCGTGGGAGCCGGTCGGACCGGGCCTGGGACCGGGTGGTCCGGCGGCACGGCCGGTTGACCGGGCGGGGCGCCGGCCTGAACATCTCCTCCTCTCGCGCATGCTTCCCGCTCCTCCCTCGCGCGTCCATGGGATGTCTTTATGTCCAGCCCCATGTCCAGCTTCACGTCCATCTTCTTGTCCAGCTGCTCCTCTCCTCCTCGTGCGATGCTTGCTCCTTCTTCATACCTGATCATACATAAGTAATACGACTTAGGCAGTATAAAGTTCTCATCGATCAAAGTATCACTTAGGAACAAGTTCACATGTTGTTTAAGTAGCTTCGCACGGGCTCGTGTCATTGGTCCAATCCTAACTTCATTGGACTTGAGCTTCACAGCAGGATCATCTTCAACTTGCAATGACGGAGGTAGTAGTGAGGTAGGGATGTCCTCATCATCCCTCCCCCCTTCAAAAGGCGTCAACCTCGACGCTCCAAGGTCTTCTCCGTCATATGGTGTCAAATCAGCAACATTGAAAGAATTACTGACACCAAACTCATCAACTGGAAGATCTATCGAGTATGCATTATCATTGATCTTGGCAAGGACTTTGTAAGGACCAGCACCACGAGGAAGCAACTTGGACTTCCGCAGCTTCGGGAACCTATCCTTGCGAAAATGTACCCTGACCATATCACCAGGCTTGAACAATATCTCCTTGCGCTTCTTATTCATCCTTGCAACATTGCTCTTGCCTTTCTTCTCTATCAACTCTTTAGACTTCACGTGGATCTTTCGCATAAAATCTGCCCTCTTGGATGCCTCCATATTGACTCTCTCATGTATGGGTAGAGGCAACAAATCAAGCGGAGTAATGGGTTTGAAACCATACACCACCTTAAAAGGACACAACTCTGTGGTAGAATGTACCGCCCTGTTGTAAGCAAACTTCACATGTGGCAAACACTCTTCCCACTCCTTCAGGTTCTTCTTGATCATGGATCTCAATAGTTGTGACAATGTTCTATTCACCACTTCAGTTTGACCATCAGTTTGGGGATGACAAGTAGTGCTGAAAAGCAGCTTCGTCCTCAGCTTTCTCCACAGCGTCTTCCAGAAGTAGCTCATAAACTTCACGCCACGATCAGAAACAATAGTCTTTGAGACTCCATGTAGACGTACAATCTCCCTGAAAAACAGGTTAGCAATATGCGACGCATCGTCGCTTTTGTGGCGGGCAATAAAGTGTGACATCTTAGAGAATCTATCCACTACCACAAATATAGAATCATGGCCTCTTTTAGTACGCGGCAAACCTAACACAAAATCCATACTAATGTCTTCCCAAGGTGTAGTAGGTGCCGGTAAAGGAGTATACAAACCGTGAGGATTCAGCTTGGACTTGGACTTGTTGCAATTAATACACCTCTTCACATACCTGTCCACATCCCGCCTCATCTTTGGCCAATAAAAGTGGTCAGCTAGCATGAGTAGCGTCTTCTCACGCCCAAAGTGACCCATCAAACCTCCAGCATGTGATTCCTGCAATAAGAGCAAACACACAGACGATTCTGGAACACATAGTTTGTTAGCCCTAAACAAGAACCCATCATGTATGTGATATTTTTCCAATGCTTTACCAATAGCACACAAGCGATATGGTTAAGCAAAATCATGATCAGTAGCATATAAATCACATAGTATCTCTAATCCAGGAATTTTAACATCAAGTTGAGTTAATAGCATATTCTTCCTAGATAAAGCATCAGCAACAATATTATCTTTTCCCTTCTTATGCTTAATAATGTACGGAAAAGACGCAATGAACTCAACCCACTTTTTTTTGAAGCACCAAACTCAATGAACTCAACCCACTTAGCAAGACGCTTATGCAAAGTAGATTGGGCTTTCAGATATTTCAAAGCTTCATGATCATAATGTATGATAAATTATTTTGGCCACAAATAATGTTGCCAAACCTCAAGAACTCTAATTAAAGCATACAATTCTTTATCATATATAGGATAGTTCAACTTAGCACCAGAAAGTTTCTCAGAAAAATATGCAATTGGGCGACCCTCTTGCATCAATACACCACCAATTCCAATACCACTAGCATCACATTCAATCTCAAATTGCTTATTGAAATCAGGAAGTGCAAGCAACGGTGCAGAAGTTAACAATCGTTTCAGTTCATCAAAAGCATGATCTTGGGCTGCGCCCCACTCAAAAACAACACCCTTTTTAGTTAGGGCTTTCTATTTTCGTGCCCTCGGGTCCTTAGTTGTGCTAAGTTATCCCCAGCTCCTTCGTTTTTCCTCAGTTTTCCCCAAGACCTTGTCTGAAACCATCACAGGTGCTGTAACGGCCGGTTGCCCGACGGTTGACCGTTATCTTCTAACTAGTGGGGCCACGTAGAGCCCGCAAATACACGTCAGACGATCCATCTTTGTTTGACCGTAAGCATCGCTGTATCCCTGACCAAAACACGCACGAGTGGGGCTTCGGTATATCGAATGACAAGTGGGGTCATGACGCTGATACAAGGGGCAATACACGAGTAGGATTAGATTTTTAAACGGAGCTCTACAGCGATGGCACGGAGGAGGTGGCCTACAGGGTGTCGAGATGAGATCGACGTCCACAAAGAACTGCATGAGGCGAGACCAGACGCATTAGATAGATATGAACTAGATGCGTTTAACCATGCAAAGAAGAGAAGAAATGGTCGACGACATCGACGACTACCTCAAAACTTTGACTGACCGTGTCGGACACGAATGCGAGCAATGTAGAGAAAACTAGTGTCTCTCCTTTCTGGTGTGTATAGATGGGTGCTATAAGAGTGTGGTGGCGAAGGGAAAGACCTCGCGGTGGTCTGTGGCGTCCAGCATAGCGGGGCGGCGTGGTCGTGCCCACAGCGGCGTGCATGCATGTTCGGCATTGGCATCAACATGTACGTTCGGCATTGGCCTCTGCGGTATCTCTGGTGTGTCAGTGATCGAATGAGTGGACGGGATTGAGGGTGCATCCCGACGGTGACCTAGCAGTGGCGGCGAGCATAGCCGTTCTGACCATGCCGATATCGGCATCGACATCGGCATCGTTTGGAGGCTGTGGTGCTCGAATCAAGGTGGGATTTGTTTCTTGTACGCCACAATGAATTTGAAACAAGTTTCGTGTTGAAGGTTAGGTAACGAAAGTTTGTAACTAAAAATTACTAGCGCCATGGTGAGGTTCTTTTTGATAGAGCTATACGGTTGGGCAAACTTTTTGACACTTTTTAGATAGGGTTCCTTGTTGTTACACGTATGACATCATGTATGGCAAATTTGGGGTCATTTGGAGATGTTCGAAAAAATCACTTTGCTTAAGCGCATGCTGTTTCGTCTCACTGAAACCAGCTTTTCTAACAAGGTGATTTTATCTACCTTCTCTAAATGACCCGAAATTTCATACAGCTGATCTTCTATACATAGATAGATTGTTTCGTTTTTACATTTTTCGAACTTTTTATTTTCCTTTATAATACCCAATTGATTTTCAGGTCAAAACCTCGAAAAGAAGCATCATGTATGGCATCATTTTCGCCCTAAATTTCAAATTTTGTGAAACTTTCCATTTTAGATATTCCTTGTTGTTATAGGTATGGCATCATGTATGCAAAATTTGGTTAGGTCTCACTGAAACCAGCTTTTGTAACAAGTTAGGTTTTTCGACCTTCTCAAAAGGGATTTTTTTCTACCTTATCTAATTGACCTCAAAAATCATACAGACGATCTTCTATACAAAGATAGGTAGATTGTTTCGTTTTTACATTTTTTTGAACTTTTATTTCCCTTTATAATACCCATTTGATTTTCAGGTCAAAACCTCGAAAGTTAACATAAGTAGATGGTGAACCCTTCCAAACTTCAAATACCGAGATAGATAGATTGTTTCGTTTATCATTCTTACCGTGAATAGTAATGGCTACAAGAAATCGGTGATGGTTTATCATTTTTTGCGTGAAAAGTAATGGATACAACAAATCGGTGATGGTTTATCATTTTTTGCGTGAAAATAATGCCTACAACAAATCGGTGATGGTTTATCATTTTTTGCGTGAAAAGTAATACCTAAAAGAGTTTATAATTTTTAACGCGTGAAAAATAATACAGAAAACCGCCCTTTAGCATACTTAGAGAGTGGAAGCTAACCGCCGATAGAGAGAGAGAGAGGGGTTATCCTGCCCGTTAGATCATACGATCAACGGTCGGCGGGCACGATCCGCGTGACATGGGCTAGACCAATCAGGGCAATGTTGCACATCTGCGAGAATTTGTGGAGGGAGAGGGCAAAACTGAGTAGTTTCAAGAAACTAAGGGCACCTGAGTAATAAACAGACTAAGGGATTCAAATATGAGATTTAAAAATGGAAAATGCGTGTTTTGTACAATGAAACCTATATTGGCCTACCTCAAACTATTTGCAATACAAATATACATGAGTGTGAGAATTGTGGCCTCATTTAGACAAAGTATGTTTTGGGGAAAGCTGTTTTGGGAAGGGCTTATTGTGGAAAACCATGCACCTTCATAGCTACTAGGTGATTTGAGAAGTGGCAATTTGTGGTAAAACTTGATTTATCTATGACTTATCTATGATTTGAGAAGTGGCAATTTGTGGTAAAGACTCCATGAGTAAGTGCCACTATTTTTCGGATATTTTTGCACATTAAATGACTCATTTAACTAGTTAATCCCATTTGTTGACTCTCTGTTGACCAGCCACTTGAGGGTAAAACTGAGCATATTGCACTAGCCAGTATTAGCACTCAAGGGGAAAACTGAGCACACAAAAAATGCTAGTATAATTGTAAGGGTATATTGCCCCTATGTGTGGTTTTGGTAATTAATGACAACCCCTATGGACTAATGTTTTTATTGAGTTTATATGAAGGAATATTCCATAGGTACTACTTGCTCTCCATGTGTTGGATTCAAGTATGGATGTCATGAAGATAAAGATATACCTTGTGTATTGGCATCAAGATCATCGATTTGAAGATACATATGTGATATGATCAAGAAGAAGAAATGAAGATGGACTTCTTATGTGGAACTCAATATTAACCATGCTCTATCTTATGTGAGTATGAGAAGATACAAGGTTGAGTTGGGCAAGTTCAAGATGAGCATCTCAAGTGGATCACATGCTTGAAGCTTGCCGTCCATTTGGTGATAATGGACTTGTGAAGATGTGCATCAAAGAAGCTTTCCCATCATAGTGTATGGGGGAGCATTTGTGAGTCTTCACAAAGCAACATTGATCAAGTTGTGGCATTCTAGCTTGTGTAGAGCTTGATGAGTTATCATCAAGATCAAGCGGGATGCGCAAGGCAAAGGTATGACCTTGATAGGTTTTCCTTTTACCGGTCTCAAGGTGGTTGATGGAAGACCGAATTATAGGATAGATAGCCGCACTATTAAGAGGGGCTTTCGGTTGAGTAACTTGATCACATCGTCCTAGGGAGCTCAATCCTTTGCATACTTTGCCTATCCTTATTGGTTCTTAGTGTTTCTCTGTGTGAGGTTCTTGAGCTTGTTGCTAGCTTTACAACAAGCCCAAATTCATCGAAAACGGAATCCGCATGCATCTTCTATTGCGTTATCGAGTTTGGACGTCTTCACCGTTTCTTGACGGTGGGAGACTCCCTCTCTAAAATCATCTAAAATATTCTGTGTGAGGTTCGACCGGGCTGCCGACCGGGCTCCTCAGTGCCTGGTCCGGTCGGCCGGCCTGGCAGCCGACTGGGCCGTTTTTCTGCCCGTTTTTCCTGCATCTCCCTTGTCTTTTTCCTCCCAACGGTTTTATTTGCTCCCATGCTATAAATAGCTCTTCTTCCACCTTGAGCTAGTTACTTCTTCCCTTTCTCTCACCTCCATTGTTGCATTTGAAGAAGTTGCTCTCTCTCTTGTTCCCCCCCATGATTCTTGCTCATTCTTGAGGGATCTAAGAGAGGAGATCTAGATCTACACTTCCACCAAACCATTTCTTCTCTAAGTGAGGGGAACTCTTGGGATCTAGATCTTGGAGTCTTTTGTTGACTTTCCCCATTGTTCTTCCTCTCCAATATCATCCTAGCATTTGTTGTTTGGGTGGGATTTGAGAGTGAAGGACTTGAACACCTCTAGTGTTCTTGCTTTGCATCATTGCATAGTGTTGAGCTCTCCACCACGATTAGTTCGAGTGAGAGACCGTGAGCTTGTTACTCTTGGAGGGAGACCTCCTAGTTGGCTTGGTGATTGGTGCTCCGGTGATCTCTTCAAGAAGATTGTGAAGAGGCCCGTGCTTCTCCTTCGTGGAGCTTGTGAAGTGGTTGTGGAGCTTGCCATCTCCGGAGCGGAGGAAAAGCTAACCATAAGGAAAGGGCCATTATCCTTCGTGGGTGTGGTTCGGAGAATAGGGTGAGCCTTCCTGGCGCGGGGAATCCTTCGTGGACCTCCACTCCTCCAAACGTGACGTACCTTCTTGCAAAGGAAGGGAACACGGGAATACATCCTCGTCTCCGCGTGCCTCGGTTATTTCTATACCCGAGCCCTCTTTCCTTGTGATAGCCATCGTGCTTGAAGTACATATATCTTGCTATCACTTGTGCTACATATATCTTGTGCCTATCTTGCTTAGCTCTAGTTGCCATTGTTACACTTAGTTGAGCTTAGCATATTTAGGGTTTGTGCTTGTAAACTAAACGCTAGTTTAATTCCGCATTCCTACAAGACAAATCCGCAAGAGTTTGTAATTGCCTATTCACCCCCCTCTAGGCGACATCTCGATCTTTCAATTGGTATCAGAGCAAGGTCTCTCCTTGTTTAAGGCTTCACCGCCTTGAGAGTAAAGATGTCGGCTAGTAACTTAGTGCACAATGACACTATTATCTTTGTTGGCACAAATTATCTTTTGTGGCGAAATTGCTTGCTTTGCAAACTTCGGACCTTGTGTCCAAACATTGAGCAATTTCTTGATGTAGGTTTTTCTCCTCCGATGGAACCTCAAAATCTATCTTTAGAGGATGAGAAAAACTTACATCTTGAAGCTCAAGTATCTAATGGGCTTGTACTCTCCTTGAGACCAGATTTTCATAGGTTCTTGATATATATAAAGCGAAAATCGTCTCATGAGATGTGGATCAAGCTTAAGGAAATGTTTGGTGGATCCACTTCTCATTTGGTCGATGGTGACTCCGAGGAGCTCTCTTCCCCTTCACATCATGAAGAGCTCCAAGTTGCTTCCACCTCCGGTCGTGATGAGTTATCATCTTCTTCCACTTCACCAACGTGTAGCAAGACACGAGGTAATGATATGGTGAGTGGTGACGAAAATTGCAATGTTGATATTCTGCTCAATAGTGATGATTCTTCATCTCTATCCCATTGCAATGCTTCCTCTTTGGACTTAAACACATCTAGCATTGAAAATAATCTACATGCTTGTGTTGATAGTCCTTGCATATCATGTGTAAATTGCTTACATAGATCTCATGATGATATGCTTACCTTGTCTTGTTCCCATAATCAAAAGGCTTCTATTTCCTCTAGTTGGTTGTTGACTAACAATGTAGAGAAAACTGAACACTCTATGGATCAAGACACGATTTCAAATGAGGATTCAAGAATATCTTCATCTTCATTCTCCGGTTTGCACATGTGCCTTATGGCAAAAGGATCAAAGGTATCTCCTACTTTGACTCCTATCACATCCTCTAACGATGAGAATGATGATGATGATAATGATGAAGAATATAATACCTTGGTGCATAATATGGCAATGGTATATGCTTCTCTTCATGGTAATAAAGAAGCTCGTGCTAATCTCGAACACTCTATGGAAACCTTGAATAAATGTAGGGAAACCATAGTGAAGTTGGAGTCCCATGTTGAAAATGGGGAAATGAGATTCACTCTCCTCAAGCATGAGCTAAAAGATGAGAAGCATACTAATTTTATGCTTACACAAAAATTTGAATCCTATATGCATGAAAATGAGAAAACTATTGTTGATGCTTGTGCTACTAACTCTAATTCTTGTGAAGCATCTACCTTAGAGGAGAATGTTGAGCTAAGGGCTCAACTAGAGTTGCTAACTAGCAATTATAGGGAATTGGAAGAAAGTCATAAAAAGCTCTCAAACTCTCATGATGATCTTCTAATTTCCTATCATGGGCTAAAGTTAGCTCATGAGGCAAGTATCACTAAGGTAATATCTTGTGAGCCTCATATGGACATTAGCACAATCTCTACTACAAATGCTATATTGCCATGTGCTAGTCCTTGTAATCCATCTAGTCAAACTAGTGACACACCTTGTGTTGGATTACTTGCTTTGCCTCGTTGCTCTAACAATGAAGCTTCTACTTCCTCTAGTACTTGTATTTCTACTAACCATGTAGAGGAAATTAAAGAGCTCGAGGCCCAAGTCCTTTCTTTGAAGAAAGACTTGGAAAAGCGTCATGAAGGGAAATCCGCACTTGACAAGATGCTAAGTGTGCAACAATCCCCCAATGACAAGAGTGGACTTGGATTCAACTCCAATAACAAGAACAAGTCCAAGAGCAAGAGCAACAAGAAGAAGGGCCAAGACAAAGTCAAGGATCCGGCCAAGTTGGTTTGCTTCAAGTGCAAGGTTGAAGGACATCATGTTAGATCATGCCCATTGAAGAAGAAGAAGCACTTGAGTGAGAAACAACAAGGGAAACGGCCACAAGGTCAGGGTCAAGCTCATGCTCGACCTCAAGTTGAAGATAGGCCACTTCCCAAGAAGAACCAAGATATTGTTCCCCAAGAGAAGAAATCAATAAAGAAGAGAAAGGGGAACACTTGCTACTTATGCCGTGTGAAGGGGCACTTTGCTTCTTCATGTTTAAGTGGTACCTTATCCAACCCTATCATTGTTGATGATGATTATTCTCTTAGTAAGGATAAGGATGGCAATGTGTTTGCCAAGTTTGTTGGAACTCAAAGTGGTTTTAAGAAAAGAACCATTTGGGTTGCCAAGCCTATTGTGACTAACCTCTTAGGACCCAACTTGGTTGGGGACCAACAAGCTCAAACTTGATCAATAGGTGCATGTGGAGGACATTGGAGACTTGGCTAATTCATGAAGAATTAAGGGATCTTCATATATTATATTTTGACCAAGCCAAGTTGTATGGATCATCATCTATATCTTATATCCAATTTTCCTCCTTGCGGTAACTTATACTTCAACTCTTCATATTCATTGTAAGTTACTTGCCCCTTTACATGTTTGGTTTTGTATCAAATATGTGTTTGTATGTGTTGAGTCTTACTTGCCTATCTTGTGTATTCAAGTATGATTGTTTGACTCACCATATACTTGTGTATTGTTTTGAGCCTAATGCATGTTGATGATATCTTATTTGGCTCTCTTTGAGTGATTAATGGAACATCCCATTTTGGGGGAGTGATATGCATTGTGCATCTCTCTTTCTCTAAAAATGTGTGTACATGGGTATCACCACTTAGTATTGATATTGCAAGATTATCTAGTCACTATGTGGTATGCCATACTCATGAGAAATTCAAATTCTAAATGTCCATTAATCATCTCTAGTTGAATTTTAGTTGCCTCTTGTTTAGAAGAAATGTTTTATCACATTATGGGGGAGTAATATGTTTTGTACATATCACAAGCCTAGAAAATGTGAACATATGAGGTTATGCCACTTAGAGTTGATGCTCTTAATTATCTTGTTCCTAGGTGGCATGTTTGCTCAAACAAGCTCCACTTCTATTAAAAAGCTTTTATTGGCTCATCTTATGGATTCTTGTTTGATTAAGAAATTCTTGGTACGGTTTTTCCTCAAATATATATCTCTATATCTTACTTGGGACACCGTTTGCTTCAAGTTATTCTAATCATTGTCGTGCGTGATTGTTTGACTAATTAAAGCTATCAATAATTTTCATCCGTGCATAGTGCTTAATTCTATATACTTATCCTATCGGAAATTCAATTCGGCTCCTGGGTGCGTATGCTCCCTCTACCAACAAAACATATTTCGAAGTGTGGAAAAATTTTGACAAAAAATTCTACATGCACATCTCCATAATATATGTGTATGCGTCAAGTTTCATGAAAAAATAATATTTTTTGTGGCTTATGTAAAAAAGAGAAAACTTATCCTGTGAAAAGCATTGTTTTCAGCACTGATTTTTGTCTTTTTTACACACGTCACATGATAAGTTCATTTTTTATGAAACAACTTTGTGAGCGCGTAGCACGTGAAGATGTACGTGCGAATTTTTTGTTTCAATTTTTTTGAAATTTAAAATATGTGTAAGATGCATTTCAAAATATAGGGAGCATATGCTCCCATGTTCCAAAACACCACTCCCTCCTATCCTATGCCTTTTATTGTGAAGTTGATCCTTACTATCATTTTCAATTCACCACCGGAAATTATTTCCAATATACTCATTGTCTTTGACAATTGATAACCTTGTATGTGGTTGAATTCATGGATCATCTTCACCTTGGATTGCTTCTTATTTACTTATTTTATTTCCAAGAAATCTTTGTTGCTCCCACGTGTCTTCTTTGTCCCTTTGAAAAATCTTTTGATAAATTCTCTTGATTCATATCAAGTGTTTGTTTTGGAAGACGAACCTTTTCCTTACGGTACATTGTGCCATTGTGAAAAGTGTAGAGGGTTTGGTTTATTTGTTCGAACCTTGCTCTTTTGGGAGTTTGCTATCTCATTCCTTCTTACATGTTTTATTTGCTTGAATGAGATAAATCTTTGAGCATGTTTGCTTTATTTCATCATTTATGCTCAATGGTTTCTTCTTAGTTCATTTGTTGAACTTTGTTGAACAAATCTTTTGTGATTTGCGTCTTTGATATAATTTGGACAACAAATTTGTTTGGTCACACATTTATGCCTTATTTAATTCACTTGGTGTTTTGTCCAAAGTATATCTTTCTTGGATCTTTAAAAGTCTTTGTGCGTGCTTATATGTAATTTATTTATATTTATAGCATGCTTTCTTTCTTCGATCCATTATATAGGGTATACTCCATCAAATCCTAAACGGCTAAGATGTGCATGAAATTCAAATTTCATCTATAAATATGCACATATTTATATGGAGTGTGTCCTATGTATTGTGGTTAGTCTAACCATTTTGGACCCAATGAGTTTGGGGACCAAGATGTACTTGAATGTTGCTTTAGGTACATTGGAGATGCGATGGAGGCTTGTCTCATCTATAAGGAAGGTGTTATCACCATATGATAATTGGAGTCAAGCTAGGATGATGAATGAACTCTTATCTACTACATCATGCCATTGCTATCTCGGTAACAAGTATCTTATTCATGCATACTCCTATAACATCCAACCTCTTGTAGGTTGCATCTTGGCATGAAATTATTTATTTCGAAAATATTGCAATTCTTGAAAAATCCCTTTTAAAGAAAACTTCTTATTGTACATTTGAGTAATTTGAGAAGATGCATATGATGGGGATATATATATATCTATAAAAATCATGTTTATGATTCACCTATCCCAAATATGCCCTCTAGCAATTTATTGCATATCAATCCCTCAAAGAGCTCTTATGTGCAATTTTGATGAAATTGCGAAGTAAAATCCATATTTGTGATACTTGTTGCCTCTCTCAAAATATTCCAACTAGCTTTACTTCCCTTATTGTTAGTTGTGATGTTTTTGAGATTCTCTTGGTTGAAGCTCATTTATATACCATAAGTGAAAATTGGAAGCCATAGGCTATATTTTTTTAAAGCAAACATTCTTGGTATATTTTATGACTTCATCTTGGATATCTTGTCTTATTTATTTTTGTTAACCTCTTGTGTGTGCATGTTTCTTTATGGATCACTATGTCCACTTTAGAAACTTATATACATGAGAGCGTTAATCCATCATCTTGATATCCTTGTTCTTTGCCAACCATCTTTTACCCTTTTGTTTTTAGTGGTGTTGGTAAAGAAGATTTATGAGTGCTTGGTCTACTTGTTTTTCTTCATGCACTCATATCTCGTAATTGTTGGACTCAAGTTATTCTTGATAAGCATATTATCTTTATCTTGGTTGTGTTCTAAATGATATGGCGGGAGTGAGGATTCCATGTTTGTGCATATTGTATTCAAATGCAAACATTATAAATTATGCACGAACCTTGGGGAGCTTTCTTACTTTATTTAGAGCACTATATCTCTATTATCTTGATAACTTTGTTTGTCCAATTGGATCCTTGATTGCTTGCTTTATTTGTTGAAGCTCACTTCACCATGTTATCTTTATGCAATCTTTTGATCCTCAATATAGTTTGACTTCCTTCAAGTATTCGTCATTGGATATGTGCACGTGATTCCACTCAAATTATGAAAAGTGCACACTTTGGGGAGGAACTCACATTATATTGGCCTTCTAAATTTTTCACCCATTTTGACAATCGATGCCAATGGGGGAGAAGTTTAGAGGGTTTAAGGGAATGGTTTTATACTTAAGTTTGGTTTGTGCTTAAGTGTTTTTCCTCTCATGCATTCCATATTTATATGTCTTGCATGGTTGTATATATATAGTGGAAATAGTCCTAAAGGTTAATCTTGACAATGTATGCAATGAATTCATGTTCATCACACGTGCATACATTGTGGGGGAGTTTGCTCTATATATATTGGTTCTACTCACATCCCTTGCATTAGTTGTAGTTGTGTGAGTAGAGTTGGTTTTGATATGGGATAGTAGCTTTATGTTACTTGACCATATCAAATACAACCTCTTGTATACAACTTATTCTCGGATAAGTTGCGTACTTGTATCTAATATTCATTATATAAACCCTCTTATTGTGGTTGTCATCAATTACCAAAATGGGGGAGATTGTAAGGGTATATTGCCCCTATGTGTGGTTTTGGTAATTAATGACAACCCCTATGGACTAATGTTTTTATTGAGTTTATATGAAGGAATATTCCATAGGTACTACTTGCTCTCCATGTGTTGGATTCAAGTATGTATGCCATGAAGATAAAGATATACCTTGTGTATTGGCATCAAGATCATCGATTTGAAGATACATATGTGATATGATCAAGAAGAAGAAATGAAGATGGAGTTCTTACGTGGAACTCAATATTAACCATGCTCTATCTTATGTGAGTATGAGAAGATACAAGGTTGAGTTGGGCAAGTTCAAGATGAGCATCTCAAGTGGATCACATGCTTGAAGCTTGCCGTCCATTTGGTGATAATGGACTTGTGAAGATGTGCATCAATGAAGCTTTCCCATCATAGTGTATGGGGGAGCATTTGTAGAGCTTGAAGAGTTATCATCAAGATCAAGCGGGATGCGCAAGGCAAAGGTATGACCTTAATAGGTTTTCCTTTTACCGGTCTCAAGGTGGTTGATGGGAGACCGGATTATAGGATAGATAGCCGCACTATTAAGAGGGGCTTTCGGTTGAGTAACTTGATCACATCGTCCTAGGGAGCTCAATCCTTTGCATACTTTGCATATCCTTATTTCTTCTTAGCGTTTCTCTGTGTGAGGTTCTTGAGCTTGTTGCTAGCTTTACAACAAGCCCAAGTTCATCGAAAACGGAATCCGCATGCATCTTCTATTGCGTTTTCGAGTTTGGACGTCTTCACCGTTTCTTGACGGTGGGAGACTCCCTCTCTAAAATCATCTAAAGTCTTCTATTGTTGGGGTTCTGTTCGTCGTTATCTTTCCAACAAAATTGGTTTCATCCGAATCGGAGTTCGGGAGCATTAGTTATTAAAGAAAAAGGAAAGAGGAGAAAAGAATAAAAAGAAAAAGAAAAAGAGAAAAAGGGGAGGGGGCCAGCCGGCCGACCGGCCCAGCCACCGGCCCACCCGGTCCGCGACCGGGTCCGGCGCTAGTGCCATCCGGGCTGCCTCCAGGGGCCTTTTGGCCCACGACCGGCGGCTGGCCCGGTCCGTGACCGGCCTGCCCGGCGCTGCCCACGGCCTGGCCGGACGCCTCCCTGGGCCGCCTCCGCCCCGCGCGGCCCACCCGGCCTGCGCAGCCCGCTCGCCCCGCGCGCCTATCCACCGCCCATGAGCGCGCTGCTGCCGCCCGGCTGCTGGGTCGGTTCGACCGGGCTGCCGACCGGGCTCCTCAGTGCCTGGTCCGGTCGGCCGGCCTGGCAGCCGGCTGGGCCGTTTTTCTGCCCGTTTTTCCTGCATCTCCCTTGTCTTTTTCCTCCCAACGGTTTTATTTGCTCCCATGCTATAAATAGCTCTTCTTCCACCTTGAGCTAGTTACTTCTTCCCTTTCTCTCACCTCCATTGTTGCATTTGAAGAAGTTGCTCTCTCTCTTGTTCCCCCCCATGATTCTTGCTCATTCTTGAGGGATCTAAGAGAGGAGATCTAGATCTACACTTCCACCAAACCATTTCTTCTCTAAGTGAGGGGAACTCTTGGGATCTAGATCTTGGAGTCTTTTGTTGACTTTCCCCATTGTTCTTCCTCTCCAATCTCATCCTAGCATTTGTTGTTTGGGTGGGATTTGAGAGTGAAGGACTTGAACACCTCTAGTGTTCTTGCTTTGCATCATTGCATAGTGTTGAGCTCTCCACCACGATTTGTTCGAGTGAGAGACCGTGAGCTTGTTACTTTTGGAGGGAGACCTCCTAGTTGGCTTGGTGATTGGTGCTCCGGTGGTCTCTTCAAGAAGATTGTGAAGAGGCCCGGGCTTCTCCTTCGTGGAGCTTGTGAAGTGGTTGTGGAGCTTGCCATCTCCGGAGCGGAGGAAAAGCTAACCATAAGGAAAGGGCCATTATCCTTCGTGGGTGTGGTTCGGAGAATAGGGTGAGCCTTCCTGGCGCGGGGAATCCTTCGTGGACCTCCACTCCTCCAAACGTGACGTACCTTCTTGCAAAGGAAGGGAACACGGGAATACATCCTCGTCTCCGCGTGCCTCGGTTATTTCTATACCCGAGCTCTCTTTCCTTGTGATAGCCATCGTGCTTGAAGTACATATATCTTGCTATCACTTGTGCTACATATATCTTGTGCCTATCTTGCTTAGCTCTAGTTGCCATTGTTACACTTAGTTGAGCTTAGCATATTTAGGGTTTGTGCTTGTAAACTAAACGCTAGTTTAATTCCGCATTCCTACAAGACAAATCCGCAAGAGTTTGTAATTGCCTATTCACCCCCCCTCTAGGCGACATCTCGATCTTTCAATAATACTCGAGGGTATACCTGAGTATATCTTAATTTCCAGGGTTAGACTCGAGGACGCGTGTTGCGGTGCAGAAATGGAAGACGTGCAATTGTTGACGCGTAGACGCGGGTCGCGGTGCAGATGTCGAACAGTCGAAGACGTGCAATCGTGGACGCGTGTCGCGCTGCAGAAGTCCAAGACGTTCATACGTGCAACGGTGAACGCGTAGGACGCGGGTCGCATTAACCACCCCTCGCCTTTATAGATGCCTCCTCCCACTATCTCTGTCACTCTCACTCGCCCACGCAATGCCGCCCCTCTCACGTCCCATCATCTTCTCCAAAGCAAAAAACCCTCTCCCTCTCCCTCTCCTCTGTCGGCGAGATGGACAAGGAGAATGCCAATCCCATCGTCCACGACGCCGTCGGCTCCAAGCGCGACGCCTCCCTCTTCGACGCCGTCCCCTCAACGGACGTCGCCGCCTCCTCTGCCGGTGCATTGGAGGCTGCTGCAGCCGGTGGCGTTCAGATCCCGCCGGGATATGACCCCTACGAGGATGTGCCGTACTTCCCGCCCCCGAACCCCTACGACACCTCCATGGAGGACGCATGGAGCGAGGTAACTACGGTTTGCTTCCTTTTTTGTTCCCCATCCTTTTTGAACCCTATTTTTGTTGGTGTAGATGGATCTGTAGATGGATGAGTACTGGGCTAATATTTGCACCGATTTTATTCCCTTCTTGATTTCGTTTAAGATTTGGGGTTCGGCCGTTCGGTTAATTTATGCAAGTAATAATGGGATCTCAATCAGTTAATTTATGCAAGTAATCATGGGATCTCAATCAGTTATTTTATGCACGAATCAAAAGATATCAACCGTTTAATTTTGCAAATAATCTGGAATGTGTTCAAGTTCAGATCTGGAATCTGTTTCTTTGCCTATGATGAATCGGTGGGCACAATTTTTTACAGGGAGGGTTCAGCGAACCATTGCTGTGTACAAATCTGTTGTGCATGAGCTTTGGTTCGCTAACACCATCCCTGTAGACATATAATCGTGTCCACTCTAACTGAGGCTGCCTCTGTTTTTCCTAACTTTGTTATCATGCACGTTAGTCATCGTTGCAACTCATTCACTAATAGTTCCCATTTGATATGGATCAGCTGTCTGGCAGCGACGTCGGCAGCGACGATGAGCACCATGACATCAAGACTCGCCAGGTGCTGCGGAGGCTGCAGGTCGGCCAGTACGTCTCCTACTTCGCCAAGGGTGTCTACAGGTGCCCCTTCTGCACTAGGAGGCTCGGCGGCACTGACTTCAACTGCCTCCTCACGCATGCCGAGAACATCGGCAACACCTTCCCCAAGGTCAGCGCGACGGTGAACTACCACTCCTTCCGCGCCAAGCACAAGGCGCTCGACATGCACCTCCGCAGCTTCCAGCGGGTGGAGATCTCCGGCGGGCGCATGCCTCTGCTCAAGCCCAAGGCTCCCAAGGGGAGCAACAAGTGGAGGCAGAGGCAGATGGGGTAGGCGGAGTCCTGGACGTGTGCTGCCGCTGCCTCCTATTTTCTTGTTAGCTAGGGATCCCTTGTTGTTATGTTGTTAGTATGATGGTGCTGTGAAGAACCTCGAACCTGTTTTGGCTGCTGTATGCAGCTTATTATCTAGGGAGGGATCCCTATTATCTATCCCTATTCTACTATATGACTGTGTGAATTTATCGTACATTCCCTGTAGATTTGCTTCTAGATTTAACTACATACATATGGACCAGACGGAGTACTAGATTTGCTGCCATATTGGGCAAACAATGAGGGCCAAAAGGCATAAATAATTGAAGAAATACAGAAATGCAAGCTTCTCTAGATTTGATACTAATTAGGTGAAAAAAGACAGAGAGAAGGAGGCAGAAAAGGTACTCTTAAAAGGGAAAATGCCAATTTGGGCCGAGAGAGACAAAACCCTGCTCCTGCTAACGTGCAACCAAACGCTATCTCGTCCTATCCCACGCGGTCCCTTTCTACCAGCCCCACGCGACGCGGGCCCACACGACGCGGCCCCACACGTTAGCACGGAAACGGTCGACTAAACGGGAATCTTGCCGTCTGAGCTCCTTCTGCGGGTTTCAAACAAGGACTTGGGGAAAACTGAGGAAAAACTAAGGAGCTGCGGAAAACTGAGCACAACTAAGGACCCGAGGGCACAGAAATAGAAATCCCTTTTAGTTAAATCATTCAAAGGTGCAACAATAGTACTAAAGTTGGGCACAAATCTTCTATAAAACCCAGATAGACCATGAAAACTTCTTACTTGACTCACATTCATGGGAGTAGGCCAATTTTGAATAGCTTCAATTTTAGACACATCTACTTCTACTCCATGCTTAGAGACAACATAACCCAGAAATATGACCTTATCTTTGCAACTTGTGCACTTCTCAAGATTACCATAGAGTTTATGATCACGCAACACTTGCAAAACATGTCGAATATGTATAGTATGGTCAGATTCATTGCGGCTGTAGATTAATATGTCATCAAAGTACACAACCACAAACTTGCCAATAAAATCACGTAAAACATGGTTCATCAGTCTCATGAAAGTGCTAGGTGCATTAGTTAAACCAAAAGGCATTACTAACCACTCATATAAACCAAATTTTGTTTTAAAGTCTGTTTTCCATTCATCCCCTTCTTTCATCCTAATTTGATGATAACCACTACGCAAATCAATTTTAGAGAAAACAGCAGCACCACTCAATTCATCTAGCATATCCTCTAAACGGGGAATAGGATGACGATATTGAATACTAATATTGTTTATTGCTCAACAATCTATGCACATACGCCATGTACCATCTTTCTTAGGAAGTAGAATAACAGGAACAACACAAGGACTAAGGCTTATGCGGATATAATCTTTGTCGAGTAGCGCTTGTACTTGCTTCTGTATCTCCTTCGTCTCTTGGGGGTTCGTCCTATGTGGCGCCCTATTGGGCAGCGAGGCGCCGGGGATGAAGTCAATTTGATGCTCAATACCACGCAATGGTGGTAGTCCTGCTGGCACCTCCTCCGGAAACACATCGCGGAATTCCTGCAAAACATTAGAAACACCAAGAGGAAGAGGGGTCATGTCGTTAGAAACCAAAACCGTACCCCTGTACAGGAGCACAAGAGGCATGGCTGTAGGATCCTCACTAAATTCTCTCATGCTTCTTTGGTGGCTAAAAGTACTAAGGAATTCACTCTCTCACTTTTCGTTATATCACTCACGACATTACAATTCTCTCGCCTATCTATAGATGCATCCTCCAAGTTTACTTCAACTTTCTGACGAGATTCATTGACAATTTGTTGTGGTGACATAGGCTGCAAGTTAATTTTCTTGCCCTTGAACTCCAAGTGATATGTATTGGCACGGCCATTGTGTTGCACAGAACGGTCATAGAGCCAAGGCCGACCCAATAGTAGATGACACACCGTCATAGGAACCACACCAAAATCAATGGAATCCTTATACGGTCCAATCTAAAACTCAACACGCACCATGTGGTTTACCTTCATCTCACCATTGTCGCTCAACCACTGAATATAGTGTGGATGCGGGTGCGGTAGATACTTCAACTTCAGCTTGGTACACAACTTCTTGCTTGCTAAATTGCGGCAACTCCAGCCATCGATAATGACCTTGCAAGCCTTGTCAGGACCAACTAAAGCCTTTGTTTGGAACAAATTGCAGCGCTGAGTAGATGCACTGGGCAACACATTAAGAGCACGCTGAGACACAACAATAGTGTGAGCATCAGACGGATATGCATCTTCACCATTAGTGTCATAGTCATCATCGTCTGGAGCATTTGGATCAACATCATCTCCAGTCTCATACTCATTGTCCTCATTGATAATCATGACTTTGCGGTTAGGACAATCTCTCTTGAAGTGACCCTTGCCACCACATGTATGACAAGCCATATCACGGTTGCGCGCAGTAGACATGCTAGAACCACTCGTACTTGCAGCCGACTCAGACTTCTTTGTGTTGGGCACATTAGAAACCGGCTTGCTAGACGGAGTAGAGTAAGGGGCAGAGCGCATAGATGGCGCCGGTGCCGTAGATGGGGGCGCCCTAGGCGTGAAGCGCCCATCTCCTGTAGCACGACCTTTAACCTTTGCTTCCTCAGCCAATTGTGATTCAGCTTCTCTTGCATGATGCATCAACTGATTCATATTGGTGTAACTGTAATGACGAACAATGCCTTTGATATAACACTTCAATGCATTGAGAAAACACTGCATTGTCATCTCGAGAGACTCACGGACACGGCCACGCTGCATAAGCATCTCCATCTCCATGTAATATTCATCAACAGTTTTCACACCTTGTCTCAATAGGGTCAACTTATCATATATTGTACGCAAATAATTAGAGTGCACGAAACGAGAATTCATCGCCTCCTTCATAGCACGCCATGTGATAATAGGTGGCTCACCATCCTCTTGTTGATTACGAACAAGTGCATCCCACCAACGCAATGCATAGCCATCAAATTCGGAAGACGCAAGCTTGATCTTCCTATCTCCAGTATAGTTATGTAAGCGCCATAACTTCTCAATCTTGAGCTCCCAAGTGAGGTATTCTTCAACATCAGCTCCTCCTTCAAACTTGGGTATGGAGAACTTGGGCTTACCCAATCCATCTTCCTCATCAAGCCCACGGCCCTGGCGTCCAACTTCAGCAAAACCACGAGGGCGGTTACCACGTGCAACACCACGACCAGGTACTTCATCCTGAAGATCAGGGTCTTCATCCTCTTATTGCTGCTGTTGTGTAAGATTTTCAATAGACAGTTGCAAAAGTTGAAGACTGTGCTGGATATCCGTCATTTGATCTTTCATTGTAGTGACGGTCTCATTAGTAGCATCCAGCTTCTGGGAGATCCGCTGGACCGTCCCCCTAAGCGCATCATCCTGAGTGCGGAATTCACGTCGCATCTCATTACGAAGAGCTTCATACGCCCTCCATGTGATGATATCAGCCGAATCCTTGTTTTCCTGGCATCACTAGAAGACATGGTTAGTAGATTAGTGCACTAAATCAAAAATATATGGTGGTACTCTCACAACTCACTCAAAAACTGATAAGAAAAGGAAATCTTATCGTTCCAAAGTAAATTAGTGTTGCTTACCACTTGTGGTAACAACTAGTGCACGGATGTAGCGAAGCGAATATCAAGGGTATAAGAACAATCACACGACAAAGCAGGATATATGTGGGGCTGTAGGTAGGCTACCTATTTGCACCAATAACAAGCTCTAGCGCTGACCGTAGACAACAAAAGATACTCACACAAGGCGATAAATGTGGCAATGCAACTATATGGATGAAAGGTTGCAATGCACTAGAGAGACACTAGCAAAGCTCAACGGAACAGGCACAAGATTGCTCTACTACAGGTGCAGAAAAGTAAACTAGGCCTTCACTTGATCTTACTAGCACTTCACACTTTTCTTTTTGGATTTTCTTGTTGTAACACACGTAGCAATGTAGCTCTTTTTGCTTCTTTTCTATTTTCTCTCTTTTTTTTGATTTTGTGACTCAACTCCTTGATAACACGGCCAACAGATAATGCAAAGCACCAAAACCCTAATGAGCAGCCTGTCGAGCGGTAAAACTAGTCTCTTCTGGGGAAGTTCCTAGTCACGTATATCGAAAGGCTGTGGCTATGGTTTGGACAAACACACTGTAAGCTATGTGGACTCGGAGTAAAACAAAAACTGACTCTAGATGAAAGCGGAAACACAAACCCTAACAATACTAGATGGAAGAAAAATATACGCAAAAACAACTACGAAAAGCAACTAAAACTCGAAATTAGTGCAATCTAAGGCTATGGCAAACCCTAACCCTAACTTTTTATGGCTTTTTCTGTATAGGAAAACACTCACAACTCAACTATGGGGGGGGGGGGATTGTGGATGGCTTACCGAGGAAACCCGAGAATCTGATACCAAGATGATAAGGGGTGGCCCGATCTTCTCAGTAAGCAACGGTGGTGATGATGATCACGGGATGAACACAGCGGAGGAACACGACGATGTAGTGGATGATAACTTGTATGACGCAACGAGATCTCTCGATTGGTCCCTGTCGCCAATGCAACAGCTCTCAACCCTGCAAGATATTCGCAACTCCACACACTTGCGCACGTAGCCACTGGCCACGGAGCGGTAAGTTGCAACCGTCTAATTCCCAATGGAACAACAGATCACACAAGACTTTCAGTGGTTCAACACCAAATCGATGCAATATGGTGTAGAGATTCAATAGAGTTGCAAAGCAATCAACTATGAACTAGGGTTTATCTTAAACGTGGTCTAAAGCTACTTTGAGGGCGTCCTGGGCACTTATATAGAAGTTCAGGACGACCTCAGGTTGAAAAAGTACGAAAATAACCGACCCAGAATAGATCTGGTCGAGACAGACTCGGACTCGGCCGGCCTGGGGGCCGGTCTACCGGGCCTGGGACCGGCCGGTCCGGTCTGGACCGGGCCAGAGACCGGATGGCGACCGGGCGGGCGTCCAGGCTTACTGGATACGCCCCGGCTGGCACAGGCGTGGGACCCGGTTTGGACCGGGCTGGTCCAGCGTGGGAGCCGGTCGGACCGGGCCTGGGACCGGGTGGTCCGGCGGCACGGCCGGTTCCGGGATGGGCGCCGGCCTGGACATCTCCACCTCTCGCGCATGCCTCCCACTCCTCCCTCGCGCGTCCATGGGATGTCTTCATGTCCAGCTCCATGTCCAGCTTCACGTCCATCTTCTTGTCCAGCTGCTCCTCTCCTCCTCGTGCGATGCTTGCTCCTTCTTCATACCTGATCATACATAAGTAATACGACTTAGACAGTATAAAGTTCTCATCGATCAAAGTATCACTTAGGAACAAGTTCACCTGTTGTTTAAGTAGCTTCGCACGGGCTCGTGTCATTGGTCCAATCCTAACTTCATTGGACTTTAGCTTCACAGCAGGATCATCTTCAACTTGCAACGACGGAGGTAGTAGTGAGGTAGGGATGTCCTCATCACGGTGCCGCTGCGAAGTGGTCATCCCGCTGGGCACTATCCACCTAGTACGCAGTCGCAACAGCTAAGTCCATCTCGGGGAGTCGGCCGGACTCTGATACGGGTTTAACTTAGTTAGTTGGCTTCCTGGACAAGGTTGTAGTGAAGGAGAGTGCGAGTCGTGATATCCACCTATCGTAAGTGGGTAGATCGTGCGTGTGGGCACATTTGGGCACCCCTGCAGGGTTACAATCTTATCGATAAGCCGCGTCCGCGGTTATGGACGACTTGGAGCTGTATGACTCGACCATAGACAACTTACACCCGTTGTTCATTAATAATAACTTGCGTAGTAAGTTAGCACAAATTTAATAACAATTGGTTAAAACTTGACAACCGTGTGAGTGCCTTTGTAAGTACTTCTTTGCGAAGGGGGAACACATCGGCTGTGTTATGATTGCAAAGTATAGAACTGCTAGCTTATGCGCTCTCTCATCTTCTCTGATTAGACGAATGTTGTAGAGTGTCTCTATAGGTTTTTAGTGCTTGCGCGCTTCTGCTTAACCCCACCATATTGCCTATGATGTTCCTCTTGCGTCCTCTAAGTCCCCTGCGTGCCTCAAGTACAAAGGACGACTGGTTGACGAATGCTTATACGTCTTGAAGTCTTGCTAAGTACGAACCCGTACTTATTGCTCCTTCTTTGGGACATAACCGGGCAGATATGAAGTTATGTTCGATCAAGACGATGGTAGCAAGGTTACCCTTCCGGCTTGTCCTGGGCAGGGTTATAAACGCCATTGGTTATCTTCAGGACTCTTAGTCCAATTTGTATCTTGTTCGTACTCGGACGTATTTGATCTTCTGTATGATTTGGATCTTTGTATTGTATATTTGTATCTTGACTCGTTGGAGTCGTTGTTGTAATATATGTTTCTTGTGGGCTCGATTGTAAACCTGTTGTAATATTACCGCTCGTGATAATTCCTCTGGCATCACGTGTGTGATTCGTCGCGCACGTTGTGTCGGAGGGCGTCTCTGAATCGATATCGTGTGGATTTTTGCGGGATCGCTGGAATCCTCATGGTACCGGATCCGGGGCGTCACAAAGGTGAGGAACAACCGGTTACACACGCAAAAACACACGCAAAAGGCTAAGAACTCTATATGGTGTTAGGTACGGGTGTGTAAAGCCAAATGGAAGAACCAAACAAAATGAGCACGAACAAAAATTGGTCCTAACAAAGACTACTAGCTCGGTGTCACGCTAACACAATTGAGACCGTATCTTGGTTGCAAAATTGAGAAGCAACAAGATTTGCGCAAGACGCCTCTCTTCTCTTTTCTCTCTTATGCTTATAAGCTTTGGACTCTTTTGTATGTAGGTGTCACTCACACACTATTTTCTTTTTTTATTTTTATTTATTTTTCTCACTATGTAAGTATACTACTATCTATGTAAGTATGTCACACATCTTTTGCTTATCTTTTCACAATGAGCTTGCTTCATAGCTTTGCTCAACACACGCACACCCTCGTGGTCGGGACGCTTGCGCAATGCTTCGCAACACTAGAAAGCCACTCTCGATGGGAAAGGTACGCAAAGGAAGCTAGGGCTACAAGTTAAAGGGCAAGTTATACTACTTGATGATGGTGGCCGACGATGATCTCGAACTTGCGATGGTGGTGGAAGGTGTCAAATGAACCGCTTGGATCCTCGGGGTGCCGTCGTTGTTGTCGATGTTGCGGAAGCTTGTGGTAGCTGAAATGGCACTCAAAACCGAGGTCCAAACACAAAGAGGCAGTACCAAAACGAAAAACGAAGTTAGGTGTCAAAATTTCGGACGGGCGGAACTTCCGGTCGCTGGGGGCGGTACTTCCGGTCCGGGCGGAACTTCCGATCCTGCCGGGCGGAATTCCGGTCTCAACAGATCTGCGGGCTGTTTGTCGATTTGGGCGGAAATCCGGTCCAAAAAGCTTCGAATTCGTGGAAAATTTGGCACTAAAATCTATGGGAAGGTGGGGGAGTTGTAGATCAACACCAAGGACAAGTTTCTATTGGATCAAAACCACCAAAAACTCAACAAATCGCGAGATCCAACCAATGCCAATTTGGGGCTATTTTTTTGAGATTTTTGAAATTTTCTCAAGAATTTTTTTGGGGGATATGGGAGTCAAATCTGTGGCAACCAAGGAGCTCTTGATACCATATGATAAGGGTTGAACCCTAGGGGAGGCTCGATCTTCACGGATTTGGGGACGGAGGTGAGGAACACGAAGACACGGATGGAAAGTGGAGGGGATCGAAGATACAAACGCAACACACACACAACCGGTTGTTCTTCGTTGGCCCGATACACCAACCCAATAGAATTGCAAGGCAAAGACCCACAAGGAGTAAAATCCCTCACAAAAGATTGTCAAGCAATTGGTAAAGTTCCAAAGAGGAAAAGAGTGCAAATAGATAGAATTGCAAGAAGCAAAAGATCCACAAACACTAGAATTCCAAGAATGGAAGAGACCAATTCCTCAGAAGATCCTTGATAACTTCATAGACTCAGATCCAGAAGGGTTTCCCATACATAGGAGCAAAGCTCATGTCTAATCTCACAACAAGTCTAACCCTAGATCTAAGCCAACAAGGCTATTTATAGTAGGAGGGTCGAAGGGGTAACTCAAAGATGAAAACAGGCAGTTTCGTGCTGGAGCGCGAACAGGCGGAAGTTCCAGCCTCTGGGGGAGGAAGTTCCTGTCGGGGTGGAAGTTCCGGTCGGGGCGGTACCTCCGGCCAACTTCCGGTCTAGTTTCGAAAACGACCTATTTGCTTGCATTAACATCCCAGGGCGTTTTGATGAGTTTCCGGAACTGGGGCGGAACTTGGGAAGTAGTACCGGCGGGCGGAAATTCCGGTCCTTGAGGGCGGAAGTTCCAGCCGCGGCTCCGTCAGCTCGAGCATCTTCAGTCTTGGACAGCATCTCAGCGGAAGTTCCGGTCCGGCGGGGCGGAAGTTCTGGTGGGAGCAGTTGTGCTTCTTCACCGTTTCCTTCAGTCCTGGGAGGCATCTGGGCGGAAGTTCCAGCCATGGTGGGCGGAAGTTCTGGCTAGAGCGCTGCTGCATCTTCTTCATCTCCTTCTTCTCTTTTTCCATTGGCTTGGTCCTCGCGGCTTGTATCTTGTTCGATGTACCTGATTGAACACAAGGTATTCGCATGAGGTAGCATGCCATCCAATGCGGTATCAAATGTATACGTGGAAAGGAGTGAATTGACCTCTTGGTGTATGGCTTTGGCCCAAGATCGTACAATTGGGCCACGAGGAGGGCTTGTTGGTCTTGAGGAGGAGGTGTCCAAAAGCCACCTCGTATGAGCCGATGCAGGCTCTGCCGGTCTGTTGGCTCGGTCACGAAAACCATGCAACACATATCCAGCTCCTCATACTGACGTCGGCCCTGTGATGCACATGGCGCATTATTGTTGTTGTTGCCATTGCCCACTTGATGGACAGCTTCTTGCGAAGGCCGATTTACCGGAGCCTGTATGGCTTGTGCATTTGCTCCAGCGAGCGGAGGTGGAGGAGGTGTAACATCCCAACCTTGCTATATCTAAATAAATGAGTGATCATGAGCATTGCATGCATATAGTTTGAATTTGAGCAAAATTTGCATCTCCATTTTCTATTATGCAAATCCTTCTCTATTTATTTGTCTCAAATTCTCTCAAGATTTTATAAAATAAGTCACATGGTTTTGTTGTTTTCAATAAAACCCATGTGTGTGTTTATTGTTCTCTGAAAATTTGAGTTTCAAACTATATTCAAAAACAGATTTGAATTTGGTTTAGTTTTGGAGAAATAAAAACTAGAAAAAGAAAAGAAAAAATAAAGGGAGAAACCCCTCTCTCTCTCTCCCTGGGCTCAGCCCACTCTCTTTTCCTCTCCCCTCTCCCTGGCCGAAGCCCAGGTCGGCCCAGCCGCACCCTCCACCAGCCCAACATCTTTGCAGGGGGTTTTCTGCAAAACCCCCTTTCTTCCCCGCAGCTCCAAGCTGCTGCCTGGCAGCACGCCGGCCGCCCGATGGCCTGGCCGGCCACGATGACCTCCGCCGCCCCCGGCGGCCTATAAGAAGCTCGCCGCCGTGGCCGCCGCCCGAACCCTAGCCCCACTTCTCCCCTTCCCGTGCTCTCCCGCGCCTCCCAGAGAACCCTAACCCTAACATCTGCCGGCCCGGACTTCGGCTCGATTCGCCGCCGGCGAACTTCCCCGGCCGTCGCCGACCCCGCCATCGCGCTCCTGGTGAGCTGCTGCTCCTCCCCATACCCTCGCCTCTCCCCCTCTGTATCGCCGCCGCCATGGGCTACTGCCCCGGCCTCCGCCGCTCCTCGCTGGTGGCCGCGCGCCGGTGACCGAGGCGGCGCCGCCATCAAACGACTCCACGCGTCGAGCTGCCCAGTTCCCCCCCTCGCACGCGCTCGATTACTGCCCGAATCGCCCGATTGCAGCAGCACCCGAGCTCACAGAGAGCAATGGTGCCGCTGACGTCAGCATGACGTCAGCGTGACGTCATTATTGTTTTTCTTTATTTTTCTGTATTTTCAGTAATTAATTTCTGTATTTTCTGTAAATAGAAAAATAATGACATGTGGATCCCCTGGTCAGAATTTTAATAATTTAGGAAATGTTTATAAAATAATAAAATTATGACATGTGGGTCCAACTTTTATTATTTTTTTAGAATTTTCAGAAATTGATTTAAAATGAATTAAACTTGGGAAATTCATAACTAATTCATTTTAAATCAGAAAAATGCAAATAATATATCAAAATGTTCAGAAAAACAAATCCTATTTGTTTATCCATGTTTCATACATGCTTGAACCAATTAAATATGAGCCCTTGTAGAAACCCTAAATCGACCCCTCTCATATGTCGGGATTCAATGCCGAACCCCTTTAAATTCCGTCGATGCACCTAGGGTTACCCAAACCCCTTTAATATGACATGTCATCATATTGTATGTGCATTGCATTGTAACTTGTCTTGATTGTGTTCTCCCTTTCCGGTATTTGGTTATTCTCGATAGGGACCGAACGCGAGCCTGAGATCAACGCCACCGAAGAGCAGCACCAGAACAACGAGGGACAAGGCAAGCCCTAACCTGGTTCATATATGGTTTCTAAATGCTTTTACTTCTGGTTCTTACATATTGCATCCGCTTCAAATATGTTTTATCGGCAGTTGTAGATATCCTATGTGTGCATATTCCATCTTTGTAGCCCAAAGTTCCTGATCCACCGCTCCCACCAAAACTAGGTCTGAGCTTGTTTGCATCGCTAGAGCCGTATGTACGTATGATATGCTTAGCCATGCTTAGTTGTTGAAGTCTGATCCATCCGGTTGATGAATCAGAGCTACGAATGAACCTAGTTTGATAGGATGACGTGGTAAGATCAGTGATGATGTTAATAAACATGTTTAAAGGCTTGGATGGGCCGCCACATGGGGATGTGGTGGTTTGACTCGCTCTCGCCGATACTAGGACCTGAGTTCTCGCCTTCGGAACCAAGACTGAGCGTACAGCCACACGGGGCCCATGGGAACCCCTTGGCCCGAACTTACCTAGCTTACCCATGAGTCAATTAGTTTGCGAGTTCCATTTTCCATACGCATGGGGGAAAGGTGAAAAAGGTTTTCAAAGTGCATCATACAGGGCGGCCGGGGTGAAGGATGCTGTAGGCATTGAACTGGATCCCCTGCACACAATGACCGGGACCGCCTCGGAGAGTGGCTACCTATGGTGACGGAGCTCCCCAGTTAGTTTGACTCATGGAATAGGCGAAGTAAGGGAAAGCTTTTGGTCGACCACCCTCTGGCAGCACACCAAGGAAGTGTGTTATACTAGTGGCGTTAAGAGTCGGTCGGCACGTGTGGGTAAGTTGTACACCCCTGCAGGGTAAATCTTTTCGAAAAGCCGTGTCCACGGTTATGGACGACTTGGTGATGGATTCTGTGATCATAGACAATTTGAACCTAATCGTAACTTGATGTCAATGTGTGATAAGGATCCCTTCTCCGGGTGTCGAGGGGGTGATCCTAGGTGATAGGTTCAGGTGATGATGAAGATTCGGTGGATTCAACATGATGATATTAGAGCTAGAGTTGTTAACGCTCTCTTATCCCCTTTTTAAAATGGTCTGAATAGACGAGCTTCTGCTCCCTCCTGTTTACAAAGGAAAACTGGCTTTCCGCAAAATAAGCTCCACATAAAGCCTCGCATACCCGCTTTGCTAACAGGTTGTACTAAGTCTTGCTGAGTCCCTGTACTCAGCCTTGCATGCTTTGTTTCAGAAGAAGTCCTTCCAACAGATGGTGGCTTCTACCTTGACGTCGACGAGTAGTTCAGAGTTCCCCAGGCGGCAGCCTGAGACTTATGGGCTGGGACGTCGCCTTATGTTATGGCCTCTTAGGCCCTTTGCAGTCTTGTTATCTAGATAACATAATTTCCTTTCCTATGCTTGTTGAATTATGGTCAGTGACCTCTGCGTGTAATAAATTTGGATCTTAACTCTGTTAAGAGTTGTAATATATTTGCTTTCAGTCGTAGAGTCACTGTTGTGTTACCGATTCTCATCCTGTAGGCCCTAGAGATCTAGGTTAGGCTTATGCCAGATGTGATATCTGGGTTTGTCTAGCCCCGACTCTCCGGGGTCCCGACAGGAGGCAATCCGCTGAGGCCTTCCTTCATCAACCGCAACGTCCAAGAGCAGTTTCGAGTTGTGTGATTCGCCGGCTTGCTCGGGTTCGGAGTGTGAAACATGCATGGCTGATCCATTGCCGACTCCATGGTGTACTTGGGCTGATATTGCCAGGCCCTCTTTCCTCCCACTGTTTCTTCGGGCCACCCCACGGCTGGCCTCCAATTTTTTGTCTTTGGCTTCCACCTTCCTCCGGATTATCTTGTATAGCAGCCACCTGCTGCATTCCGTACCTTCTATCAGGAAAATATTCTCTTCTCTTGTGGTGATTGTTATTCCGGAAATCTTGACGCGGTGGAAATCTCGGCAGTGGATCACCCAGTGCATAACTGTCTGCTACCTTCATTATCTCGGACAGAGTGGTTGGCATGTTTCTCTGCAACCTTTGCCACAGCGGCGAGCCTCGCCGGCATCCATTGGAGAACCAACTGATGGCTTGAGATTCTATCACTCCTTCACACGAGTTTCTCGTTGCACTCCACCGGGTTAGATATTCCCGGTCAGTTTCGTTCTCCCGCTGCTAGCACATGGCAAGCTGCTGCGAATGATTTGGCCTCTTGTACGTACTGCTGAAGTTACTGACCAAGTCCTCTCCAAAATCTATCCACCTGTTTATGCTTCCTCTGGGCAAATTGTTCAACTAGATGCGTGCCAGTCCCACCAGCACCAAGGTTATGAACCTTACCGCTCAACAACGATTTCCTCCTCTGGCCACATACACCGTTGTGATGTCAACAATGTGGTGACCCTGCATACCACTGCATGTTGTAGTATGCCAGTCGTTGATATAACATTCACGAAGTACCATTCCGCAAATATTACATCCCTCAGAGTAGTACAACAGAACATAGCAGGGTCCATAACTCATTCATTTATTATTACAACTATCATACACATGTCATCTTGGAGCTCCTCTTGGGTCCTAAGAGGAATACTCCTGGGTTCGAGGCGAACCCAACTTAATTTACAATACAAGAGTCTCATTAAACTAAACATTTATTTCATCGAGCAGCTAAATACTAGAGTTCGGGCTGCTCGGTTACTACTACTATCGGATATCTCTAGGCTTGTTCTCCTCCGGAAGCCTCCCCGGATCCGTAGACTATGAGATAGTCTACGCCTTCAACACCTCCTGAGAGGTCAGGTTCATCATAGCCGATGATCTCGGCTCCTTCATTGTTGTCGTAGTCCTCCTCCAGACGATTCAGACAATCTAAGCATGGGATTTAAGAGTGGTATGAGTACGAGCGTACTCAACAAGTTCATTATAGATAAGAGGTGTTTAATGCACTAGCTACGATATTAGACCAGAAAGTCTAATACCAATGCAAGTTTTGATAAACATTTCTTCAAGAGATTGCTTTTATTTCAAAGAGCTATGTCCGTCAGCCTTCACCGGTTTACTAGAACTTCATGGAGCTCCTTTCCGGCCTTGTTCGCAGTTCCTTATCCCGGAACAGGGAGTGACAGGTCACGGTTCTTTACACTCTGCAGAGGTGTGTTGCTTTACCCATAAGAGATCTTAACCTTGGTGCCAACCGGGCAGCTTTCCCGTCCACACTTCCTTTGGTGTGAGGCCCGGTATAAGGTCTAGCCAATCATGTTCCTCCGCTACCTCGAACACCCACCCTTTGTTGCATGCCCCGACCTTGGGTCCACGCCGGTCCCATTATTCCCGTAATTTCAGGGTGGACCCCGACCACGACGACGATGCTGGGCTCTACCATACACTCCTACGCCGGTAGCTGCAACCCATCATAGACCGCATTACCGTGGGGAATTAGAATGGGATCCCCACCCTCCGGTTGTTACGCCAGATACAACTGCTACGGTAAGCGCATCCGTTGATGAACGAGAGGTGGAAACACTTTTGACTACTCCGTCCCACTCCGGATCTTATGGTTAACACGGGTATTACGGCACAAGAATCACTGGCGACATTTGTTGTTTAATCCTAGATGGATATAAACCCGTGCAATGGAACCTCCACCATTTCAACACAATCCATGGTTCCATTGCCCACCACATAGTCATATTCATAGTTATGAAAGTAGTGGTTTTGATTTTTATGCAATAGTGATAACCATAATACTTTGCAAGTAATTTGATAGAAATACTCAAATGACATGAGCAAGTGATGAACTTGCTCGAACACCGCAAAGTTTTGCGGTTGGAAGGTGTGGACTGACCCTTGTCCTCCGGTTCTGAAAAATAGCATCATTGTCCGATAAGGGCAATGGTTAAAGAAGCAATTATGCATGATTCCATTTTTAGGGTTTGTCCCCCCTTCCGATGTCGTTATTATTTCATGTAAGAGGTTAATACTAAGAATAATTTGGGAATACTTGATTTAAAGTAAAATACAACCTTGAAGTGTTGTCAAGGTGTTTTTAAAGTCCAAATGCATTAATGGGCTTATTTTCATTATTGAAAATAGTATGTGTGATTTAAATCATTATTTAAATCATCAATTTAAGACTTATTCTTCTTTGTCTTCAAAAATTCTCTTTGATATTTTATTTAAATAGAGGATTTTATGCTGATTAATTTTCATATTTTTACTTATTTTTTTAGAGCTGTATTTTATTTTCTAAAATTCTTGGAAATTATCATTTAAATGGGTATTTTGGAAATGTCCAAAATAACCCTCGGGCCCACCTGTCAGGCGGCCGAGCTGGTTAGGTTGGACCAGCCCACTGGGCTCGGTCCAACCGACCCAGTCACGTCGTCTTCCTCCCTCACTCTCTAACCCTACTCCTCTTCGGCTCCTGCGACCAAAATCGCCTCCGCCGTCGCCGCTTTATTTCCGCCGCCTCCGGCCGTTGCCGGCGATGAGGTGCGGCGGATCTGGACCGCCACACGACGGCGCACCCGATCCTCCGGCTCGATCTGTTCATCGTCTCCTTCGCCGTTCGCCCCCGTCGCGTTCTCCCGCACGGCCAGGAGGTTGCGCGGTGATGTGCTGCTCTCCGGCGACACTGGTGCCGTGACGCCGCTGTGCCGGTGATGGGGTGCTCGTGCTTGGCGACGCCAGGCCAGGCGCGGCTTGGCGCTGCCGTGGGTGGCCTGTGCCGCCGTGCCGCCATGGCACGCCGGTGCTCTGCTCCAGGTACACGCCTCCAATTCTCTCTTCCTTCCTCCTTCTCTGTGCTCTGCTCTAGGGTTTGCCCTGCCTCTCCCATGGAGATGCTGTGCCGTGCTCGCTGCTTGCGCTTGCTGTGCATGCGTGTGTGCTGCTGTTGTACTTCTGGTTAACTGCTGCTGTTGCTCTGCTGCTATGCTACTGTGCCTATGTGGCTGTGCTTCTGCTGTTCTTTCTCCATTATTAGCTGTTGCAACTCATGAGCTCTTGCTCATGATCATGCTGTGGTGCTCTGTGTAATTTAGTGGCTCCTGCTGTTGCTTGGTGTACTATGCCTCTCCTGTACATGCCATTGCTTGCCCCTGACTTGATCATGCTGTGATGATCCTTGCCTTTGGCAAGTGCCAGTGCTCCTGATGAGATTTTATCTGTGCTTTAATTCATGGACATGCTCATTTGAGCCTAGTTGTTAATTTAACTGCCCCTTTCTTTGATGAAGTGCTTCTGGATACAATTGTGCTTGCTCGATGCCCTTATCTGTGATGCAATTGTTCAGTTATATGATTAATTTAATTATCTGTCCATGTGTTAATGCTTAGAATGAGTTCTAGCATGCAGTAGCATGCTCTAGCAAGCTTCTGGTGTTCATATGATCACCAGTTGCTTGTAAAAGCTGCTGTGTTATAACTGTGCCTCCCTTCTGCTCATCTTTGTGTCTGTGTGACACCAAAATCTGTACTGATGCATGCTTTTAATTGCTCAAGCAGTTGCTGATGCTTGCAATGATCCATTGGATCAGCTGCAAGGCTCTGGTGCTTTGGTTACTTATATGATTCACTTATCTGTATTACCTGGATTTACTAAAATGGATAAGTGATGTGAACTGCTTGCAGTAATGATCATTTCATTGAGTTTGGCAGGGCTAGATGGATGCCACCACTGGGTTGGGTACCCTAGCCCTCCTTTTGAACCCATCTGGGTGATGATAATCGTGCATGGCTTATTAGTTTGGGCTGGTTCGATGGTTGAGGTAACCTTGACAGCAATTCATTGCTGTTTAGGTAGCTCCCACCCTTGTTGGCTTGCTATGGCTTAGTGAATGCATCACTGGGTAATTCCTTGTTGGATTTCTAGTGATCTTTGATGTTGACAAACAAGAATAGACACTTTATAGTCTATCTGTCTGATGGTGTAGCGGCTATAGGTGCTGAGTGAAACTGATTAGCTAGATAGGATCATCCCTTGTTGGATTTCTTTGATTATGTCACTGGTTTGGCATAGCCAATGTTCCCATGGTGCTTTCCTATTTGTTTCTCTCTTGTTCACTTGCACCAATTTGGCCAGTAGCCATATGATGACTCACATATAGGGTTTCTACCCTTGTGGTGTGTTTGAGATCATGCATGTGCAATTTATGAGCAAAACCATCTGGTTTGCTCATGACGAAGTGTATACCTCACTCCAGCTCCTAGATTAAAGTGTTCTTGTAGAGGATTTGCTTCTGGTGGTTTGCTTGACTTGCCCTGCTCCTCCTTGTGACTTGTGATTCTTGGTCTGATTCAGTAGTGAGGTTGGACAGGTTGAACAGCACTGTCTGTTCCTCTTGTTCTAGCTGTTCTTGGTGTTCTTGGTGACTTACCCTGTTGCTGTCGTTGGATGAAGCAAATGGCTAGGGTTTGGCTCTGAAAAGTTTAAATATGTGCTCTCTTGCTCTCCCTGGTCGACAGCTTGGCCTGGTCATCTTGGTGACTCTCCCTGGCTGTGTATGTGCTGGTGGACATGCACACTGCCTTGTGAGCTGCCTGTGTGGTTCCTGGTTGGAACTTGGTCCATTTGGTGGATCAGCTCGGCTGATCTTGATAATATCCTCTCAACTTCTCATTTTATTGCTAACCTGCCAAGTGGCAATGCCACTTGGCATAACACTTGTCTTTGGTCTTTGTTTGTGTGATTTCAGGGAGCAATGTGATACTCTGGATGAAGATCAAGATCCTCTTGGCAAGATCTCCATGATGATCATCTTGTATAGTTTAGGATAGATCATTCACTTGTAATTTTCTTTTTATTTTCTTTTATTTCTTCAATTTCTCCAATTCTTGTAATGTGTTGTAATATTTCATTTATTTCCATTATGAATAATGTAAAGACAATGTATATTGTGTGTTAATCAATAAAGCTCAAAGTTTTCTCTAATGAGCTTTACTATAGTTTAATTGTTCACATTGTTTATTATTTATAATTTACTTGATGAATTTCCTCACAATTGAATTTATGAGATCTTCATTTGATGTTTGAATTTGAAATTCAAATTCAACTTAAGTTTGAATTCAATCATGCAACTTAAGTTATGATGCAAACTCTCCCCTCTCTTCTCAAAACCCTAAACTAGTGAAGTGAGTTGCAAGTTTGTCGCACTCTCGAAACCCTAACCCTGTAAGGTGTCGAGAGAGAAACTTGTCCCCCTTCGATGCAGTTTTTGTTTAAAAGCGCGAAATTTCCCGAATTTACTATGAAATGCACATCCCTTTCTAAAATCTACCCCTCGATCGTCTCTAAACCCGGGACATTACAACCTTTCCCCCTTAAAGAAAACTTCGTCCCGAAGTTGTGGTTGTAATACCTGAACAGCTCGGGGTATGTTTTCCTCAGGTCTTCCTCTTTTTCCCAGGTGGCTTCCCTCTCGGGGTGATGCTTCCATTGTATCTTGCAATACTTGATCGCTTTATTTCTGAGTTGTTTCCAGCTCTCCTCGAGAATCTTGGCTGGCTTCTCGATGTAAGTCAAATCTGGTTGTAACTCGAGCTCATCATGTGATATTGGTTCATCTGGGGTCTTCAAACACTTTCTGAGTTGCGACACATGGAATACATTGTGAACTTGTGCTAGCCTTCCCGGTAGATCCAATTCAAAGGCTAAACCTCGATTCTGACTCAGTATCTTGAAAGGTCCAATGTATCTAGGACTGAGTTTTCCTTTTACTCCAAACCTCTGGAGTCCTTTCATCGGGCTTACCTTAAGATAAACCATGTCTCCAACTTGTGGTTCCCATGTTCTCCTCTTTTGATCGGCATAACTCTTTTGCCGACTTTGGGCTATCTTGAGCCTGTCTCTGATAATGTCAATGATTTGTTGTTTTTCCTTGACATAATCAGGGTTGAACTCTTTGCTTGCTCCGGCTTCATACCAACATATCGGTGATCTACACTTCCTTCCATATAGAGCTTCAAATGGTGCCATCTTGATGCTGCTTTGGTAACTATTGTTATATGAAAACTCTGCTAGTGGTAAGTGCTCTTCCCATGATCCTCCGAAGTCTAGAGCACAAGCCCTAAGCATATCTTCTAAAATCTGGTTAGTTCTCTCCGTTTGTCCACATGTCTGAGGATGATAGGCGGTACTATAATCCAACTTGGATCCTAAAGCTTCGTGTAGTTGCTTCCAGAATGCTGATGTGAACACGGATCCTCGATCCGATACTATCTTCTTAGGAACTCCATGCTTACTCACGATCTCTTTGATGTAAAGATCGATAAGTTTCTCTCCTTTATCCTGCTGGTTTACCGCTAAAAAGTGTGCACTTTTCGTCTACCGGTCCACGATTACCCATATCATGTCCTTCTTTTTATTAGTCATGGGTAGTCCGGTGATGAAATCCATCCCTATTTCTTCCCATTTCCACTCTGGAATAGGTAAAGGTTGTAACTTCCCTGCCGGACTCTGGTGTTCAGCCTTCACTCTCTGACAGGTATGGCATTCTGCCACATATTGTGCTATCTCCCTCTTCATGTTATTCCACCAGAATAGTTCCTTTAAATCCATGTACATCTTTGTACTTCCCGGATGTATGGAATATGGGGTTTGATGAGCTTCCCGGAGTATTACTTCCTTAATTTCAGCAATATCCGGAACGCAAATCCTTTTCTGGAACCATAATGATCCAGATTCTCCGCGGTGAAATTCTGATGGTCTTCCCTCATCTATTCTTCTCATCTCCTCCACGATGAATGGATCGTCCATTTGACCCATCATTATCTCATTCTTCAGGTTGACATTCAACTCATCGGCTACTTGCAACGCCGATAATCCTTCATGGGCTTCCTTCTCCCAAAGTTGTATTTGGGCTTGGCTTATTTCCTTCCTCAACTCCGGTGATATTTCTTGTTCTACTCCTCCGGTGCTCTTCCTACTCAGGGCATCTGCTACAACATTAGCCTTCCCTGGAGTGTAATTGATTGTCAGGTCATAATCCTTAATCAATTCTAGCCATCTTTCTGTCTCATGTTGAGTTCCTTCTGAGTGAAGAAATATTTGAGGCTTTTATGATCTGTATAGAGCTCACACTTGGCTCCATAGAGAAAATGTCTCCAAGTTTTGAGTGCAAATACAACTGCTGCTAATTCCAAGTCATGTGTTGGATAATTCACTTCATGAGGTCTGAGTTGCGTCGATCCATAAGATATCACTTTTCGATCTTGCATGAGTACGCAACCCAATCCATGTTTGGATGCGTCACGATACACGGTGTAATCCTTACCAACTTCTGGAACCGCTAATACCGGTGCCGTGGTGAGTTTCTCCTTCAGAGTTTGAAAACTCTTCTCACACTCCTCTGACCACACGAATGGTGTGTTCTTCCTTAACAACTTTGTCATAGGTCCTGCTATCTTAGAGAATCCTTCAATGAATCTCCGATAATATCCTGCCATTCCTAGGAATCCTCGGATTTCCTTGACAGTCTTAGGTGCTTCCCATTCTAGAACTGCTGCTACCTTACTCGGGTTAACAGCGATTCCATCTTTGCTAATGACATGACCAAGAAATTCCACTTGATCTAGCCAAAATTCACACTTACTAAGTTTGGCATAGAGTTGATGTTCCCTTAGTGTTTGCAACACTAACCTCAAATGTTCAGCATGTTCTGCCTTGTTCTTGGAATATATCAGAATATCATCGATAAATACGATGACAAACTTGTCTAGATATGGCATGAATATCTTATTCATGAGATTCATGAATATTGCTGGGGCATTGGTCAATCCAAAAGGTACTACAAGGTATTCATGGTGTCCATACCTTGAGACAAAGGCAGTTTTCGGAACGTCTTCCTTCTTGATCTTTATCTGATGATAACCGGATCTTAGATCAATCTTGGAAAAGACTCCCGCTCCTCTAACTTGATCAAATAGATCCTGTATTCTTGGAAGTGGATACTTGTTCTTGATTGTGACGTTGTTCAGATTCCTGTAGTCTCCGCACATCCTTCTTCCTCCATCCCTTTTGTCTACGAAGATCACAGGTGATCCCCATGGTGAAACACTTTCTTGAATGAATCCTTTCTGTTCCAAATCATCCAGTTGCTCCTTAAGTTCTTTCAACTCCTTGGGCCCCATCTTGTATGGTGCCTTAGCAATTGGAGCTGTTCCTGGGATTAGGTCGATAGTGAATTCTATCTCCCTATCTGGTGGCATACCAGGTAATTCCGCCGGAAATACATCCTGGAATTCATTTACTACAGGTATATCTTCTAACTTCACCTCCTTCATGCTGTTTAGCTGTAGCTCAACTTCAATTTGTGTATGTTTGTCGCCTTGGTAGATCATTCTGCTTCCATCGGGACTTTTCAATGACACCGTTTTGTTCACACAGTCGATCAATGCTCCATTAGCTTCCAACCAGTTCATACCAAGAATGACATCAATGTCCTTCATTGGTAAAATGAACAGGTCCGCGTCAAACGCGCACTTATTGATCATAATGACTTGTTTTTGTTTGGTATGGGTTACTACTATCGTTCCCCCACGAGAAAGTATGGTTATGGGTGTATCTAACTTAGTGCAACTAATCCCATGTTTGATGATAAATTGTTGAGAAATGAATGATGTAGTTGCACCGGTATCAAAAAGAACTTTGCGAAGATGAGTGAGTATCCGGAGCGTACCTATCACCGCCTGGTCGGAGTTGACCACCTCCTCCCGGACCGGTACAGTTCAGCTTGCCGAAGGGCTTCTTATTCTTCCAGCTCCCTCCGGTGTTTCCTCCTCGACCTCCACCTCCTCCAGACTGACCTCCTCCAGTGTTTCTCTTGGGGCAGTCCTTCAGCATGTGCCCCTCCTGGCGACAACCAAAGCATATAATCTTTGGCTTCTTGCAATCCTTGGCGAAATGCCCCGTGACTCCACAGCTTCTGCAAACTATTTGATTTGCGATGCTGGAATGCCTGATTCTTCCTACTACCGTAGTAGTTGCTGTTGTTGTTGTTGTTGTTGCTGTATCTGGGCTTGAAACTCAAGCTGGTATTAGGCTTGTTACTAACAAACCTCTTAGGCTCAAACTTGGCCTTTTTCCGCTTCTCCTCCTGCAATTGCTTGAAATCATCTTCCAGAGTGATGGCTGCATCCACCAACTCTTGAAACTCCGTCGCTCTCATCATACGGAGCTGTACTTTGAACTGGGGACTTAACCCCCTCAGAAATCTCTTTTTCTTCTTGTCCTCGGTGTTGACTTCTTCAACGGCGTACCGGGACAGTTTATAGAACTCCCTGACATAGGTCAGGATTGCCTTGTCCTTACGCTCAAGACTTTCAAATTCTCGACGCTTCAGCTCCACTATAATTTCAGGGACATTGGATTCCCTGAACTTCCTTGCGAACTCCTCCCATGTGAATACCTTTCCAGCCGGATATACGGCTACAATGTTATCCCACCATGATGCGGTGGGTCCACACAACAAGTGTGTAGCATAACGGACCTTCTCCTGGTCATTGCATCCAACAGTGTTGAGCTTTCGCTCAGTGTCCATGAGCCAGTCTTCCGCGTCCATTGGCTCGGGCGCGTATGCAAAAGATATAGGCTTAGTGTTTTGGAAGTCTGCTAGTGTGACTCCCGGGTTCTCAGGTCTCTCCACCCTGTTTTGCTGCAGCAAATCATGGAAAAATTTGTTCTGCTGCTCCGGTGTTACACGCTGTCTCTCCTCCACCAGCTGCATGTACTTGGATAAAATTTTGCTTGCGTCATGGGTGGTGGTGGTGGTGGAAGCTGATTCCTGGCTGCTTCGTCGGCCTCCTCCTTTTGTTTTGCTTCGCGCTCCATGCGCTGCGCTTCGGTCTCCTCTCCTAACGCTCCCGACATAACCCCCTAGTTACGCAACACAAGATGATACTCATAGTTACTCCATGCGCAAGTTTTCTGAGCTCAACATTGTGCACAGAACTAGTCACGCAATGGAAATCAAGAAGCAAATCCAAATCATACAAAACATATACCCTGTATATGCATACTTTAAGTGGTCTTATTACAATAGTCAAGTCGATGTGAGTATGCAAACTCACTTATTAAAGTATATATACAAATTTCTACAAAATATTACACTCTACAATACACGTGGTACTTGTGTATTGTAGCTTAGCTTCTCTTGGTAGACTCTAGTCGATCTTCACTCCCGATACATTCCGAGGCTTCCATCCGGTCGAACGTGTCGTTCTCCGACAAAACACTGGAACATAAGGTCTCCCCGTTGGCTGATAGTCGGAATCCGATGATGATCCTAGGGCGAAATCAGTGTTCACGAGCTGATCATTCAGTGCGTCATAATCCACCCATCGGGTGTACTCCCCTGTACCTACACCATAGGTATTTCCTACATTCGTATCCGACTCAACCTCGTGTCGGATACCCTCCAACTTCCTCCTCATTCCACGGATAACTCTGGTGCTGGGACGTGGCATCTTCATTCATCTCCCCATCATAATACGCTGTGGTACTATGAGTTCCAGTATCCGATCCCCAACGCCAACCCTTGGAATTTTCGATAGGAGTCTCGGAACGCTGATTGTTCCCGGATTCCTCTCCGCCTTCGTATCCCCCATAGGAACTACCCAGATAGTTCCCAGGTGTAACAGGTGTAGGTTCACGTGCAAGTGGATCAATACTGATGTAGTCACCAGCTGAATAAGCTGGTGTGTGCACCACATTCTCCATAGGTTCTTTCCCCCTATTCTCCTCCTTGGGTTCAGTGAATTCCTCAAGCATCGTATCAATTGCTCCTATCAGATGATGATTCAACTGAAAGAGTAATGATATGAAGTTTCGGCTATTGTCCATGTATTTGGCTGCTTCGGCTGGTTTGCTTTTGGCATATTTGAAATGGTTCAGCATGGGATCATTGTCCTCCTCCATATGAGGAATGTGTGTAAATTCGGAACCCATAAGCTCTTTCGTCTTATGCTCCCGAATATCGGTTATGGCTCTCATAACAGCTATATGGTAAGCTGTGTTGGTTGTCCTTGCTTCCCCGGCTGGCATGACTACGCTCAATCCCAAGATTCGGGAAGTCGCAGTCCTACCCTGCACTTGGCCAACACCGGACCATCATAGAACATGTATTTCTTTACTGGAATCTGGGGATCGCACCCAAATTCCAGTAACATGACTCGTAAGATATCAGCAAGTCCTCCTTGGTATTCGTTCAGTGTGGAATCCATAACTTTCACGTTTCTTCCCGGTCGTGAACTTGCCATGTTGGCTGTAGAAATAGAAAGATTATGAGATTAGTAATAATGCATCATAATAGAGATAATAAAGAATTATCGCACTAAAAGATATGATTGTTATATTCTCAATTGAATATACACCATATTTTTAGAGAATTCTTTACTAATCCTATTTGACTCCTAACGTTTGGTCCCATTTACTAGGTTCCAACCTAAGGTCAAAGCTTTCGCTCCGATACCAAGCTGTGGTGACCACTGCATACCATTGCATGTTGTAGTATGCCGGTCGTTGATATAACATTCACGAAGTACCATTCCGCAAATATTACATCCCTCGGAGTAGTACAACAGAACATAGCGGGGTCCATAACTCATTCATTTATTATTACAACTATCATACACATGTCATCTTGGAGCTCCTCTTGGGTCCTAAGAGGAATACTCCTGGGTTCGAGGCGAACCCAACTTAATTTACAATACAAGAGTCTCATTAAACTAAACATTTATTTCATCGAGCAGCTAAATACTAGAGTTCGGGCTGCTCGGTTACTACTACTATCGGATATCTCTAGGCTTGTTCTCCTCCGGAAGCCTCCCCGGATCCGTAGACTATGAGATAGTCTACGCCTTCAACACCTCCTGAGAGGTCAGGTTCATCATAGCCGATGATCTCGGCTCCTTCATTGTTGTCGTAGTCCTCCTCCAGACGATTCAGACAATCTAAGCATGGGATTTAAGAGTGGTATGAGTACGAGCGTACTCAACAAGTTCATTATAGATAAGAGGTGTTTAATGCACTAGCTACGATATTAGACCAGAAAGTCTAATACCAATGCAAGTTTTGATAAACATTTCTTCAAGAGATTGCTTTTATTTCAAAGAGCTATGTCCGTCAGCCTTCACCGGTTTACTAGAACTTCATGGAGCTCCTTTCCGGCCGCGTTCGCAGTTCCTTATCCCGGAACAGGGAGTGACGAGTCACGATTCTTTACACTCTGCAGATGTGTGTTGCTTTACCCATAAGAGATCTTAACCTTGGTGCCAACCGGGCAGCTTTCCCGTCCACACTTCCTTTGGTGTGAGGCCCGGTATAAGGTCTAGCCAATCATGTTCCTCCGCTACCTCGAACACCCACCCTTTGTTGCATGCCCCGACCACGGGTCCACGCCGGTCCCATTATTCCCGTAATTTCAGGGTGGACCCCGACCACGACGACGAGTCTTGGGCTCTACCATACACTCCTACGCCGGTAGCTGCAACCCATCATAGACCGCATTACCGTGGGGAATTAGAATGGGATCCCCACCCTCCGGTTGTTCCGCAAGACACAACTGCTACGGCAAGCAATGATTTACCGTGGGGAATTAGAATGGAATCCCCACCCTCCGGTTGTTCCGCCGGATACAAGCTGCTACGGTAAGCGCATCCGTTGATGAACGAGAGGTGGAAACACTTTTGACTACTCCGTCCCACTCCGGATCTTATGGTTAACACGGGTATTACGACACAAGAATCCTTGGCGACATTTGTTGTTTAATCCTAGATGGATATAAACCCGTGCAATGGAACCTCCACCATTTCAACACAATCCATGGTTCCATTGCCCACCACATAGTCATATTCATAGTTATGAAAGTAGTGGTTTTGATTTTTATGCAATAGTGATAACCATAATACTTTGCAAGTAATTTGATAGAAATACTCAAATGACATGAGCAAGTGATGAACTTGCCTGAACACTGCAAAGTTTTGCAGTTGGAAGGTGTGGATTGACCCTTGTCCTCTTGTTCTGAAAAATAGCATCATTGTCCGATAAGGGCAATGGTTAAAGAAGCAATTATGCATGATTCCATTTTTAGGGTTTGTTCCCCCTTCAGATGTCGTTATTATTTCATGTAAGAGGTTAATACTAAGAATAATTTGGGAATACTTGATTTAAAGTAAAATACAACCTTGAAGTGTTGTCAAGGTGTTTTTAAAGTCCAAATGCATTAATGGGCTTATTTTCATTATTGAAAATAGTATGTGTGATTTAAATCATTATTTAAATCATCAATTTAAGACTTATTCTTCTTTGTCTTCAAAAATTCTCTTTGATATTTTATTTAAATAGAGGATTTTATGCTGATTAATTTTCATATTTTTACTTATTTTTTTAGAGCTGTATTTTATTTTCTAAAATCCTTGGAAATTCTCATTTAAATGGTTATTTTGGAAATGTCCAAAATAGCCCTCGGGCCCACCTGTCAGGCGGCCGAGCTGGTTAGGTTGTACCAGCCCACTGGGCTCGGTCCAACCGACCCAGTCGCGTCGTCTTCCTCCCTCACTCTCTAACCCTACTCCTCTTCGGCTCCCGCGACCAAAATCGCCTCCGCCGTCGCCGCTTTATTTCCGCCGCCTCCGGCCGTTGCCGACGATGAGGTGTGGCGGATCTGGACCGCCACACGACGGCGCACCAGATCCTCCGGCTCGATCTGTTCATCGTCTCCTTCGCCGTTCGCCCCCGTCGCGTTCTCCCGCACGGCCAGGAGGTTGCGCGGTGATGTGCTGCTCTCCGGCGACACTGGTGCCGTGACGCCGCTGTGCCGGTGATGGGGTGCTCGTGCTTGGCGACGCCAGGCCAGGTGCGGCTTGGCGCTGCCGTGGGTGGCCTGTGCCGCCGTGCCGCCATGGCACGCCGGTGCTCTGCTCCAGGTACACGCCTCCAATTCTCTCTTCCTTCCTCCTTCTCTGTGCTCTGCTCTAGGGTTTGCCCTGCCTCTCCCATGGAGATGCTGTGCCGTGCTCGCTGCTTGCGCTTGCTGTGCATGCGTGTGTGCTGCTATTGTACTTCTGGTTAACTGCTGCTGTTGCTCTGCTGCTATGCTACTGTGCCTATGTGGCTGTGCTTCTGCTGTTCTTTCTCCATTATTAGCTGTTGCAACTCATGAGCTCTTGCTCATGATCATGCTGTGGTGCTCTGTGTAATTTAGTGGCTCCTGCTGTTGCTTGGTGTACTATGCCTCTCCTGTACATGCCATTGCTTGCCCCTGACTTGATCATGCTGTGATGATCCTTGCCTTTGGCAAGTGCCAGTGCTCCTGATGAGATTTTATCTGTGCTTTAATTCATGGACATGCTCATTTGAGCCTAGTTGTTAATTTAATTGCCCCTTTCTTTGATGAAGTGCTTCGGATACAATTGTGCTTGCTCGATGCCCTTATCCGTGATGCAATTGTTCGGTTATATGATTAATTTAATTATCTGTCCATGTGTTAATGCTTAGAATGAGTTCTAGCATGCGGTAGCATGATCTAGCAAGCTTCGGTGTTCATATGATCACCGGTTGCTTGTAAAAGCTGCTTGTGTTATAAGCTGTGCCTCCCTTCGCTCATCTTTGTGTCCGTGTGACACCAAAATCTGTACTTGATGCATGCTTTTACTTGCTCAAGCGATTGCTTGATGCTTGCAATGATCCATTGGATCAGGTTGCAAGGCTCTGGTGCTTTGGTTACTTATATGATTCACTTATCTGTATTACCTGGATTTACTAAAATGGATAAGTGGTGTGAACTGCTTGCAGTAATGATCATTTCATTGAGTTTGGCAGGGCTAGATGGATGCCACCACTGGGTTGGGTACCCTAGCCCTCCTTTTGAACCCATCTGGGTGATGATAACTGTGCATGGCTTATTAGTTTGGGCTGGTTCAGTGGTTGAGGTAACCTTGACAGCAATTCATTGCTGTTTAGGTAGCTCCCACCCTTGTTGGCTTGCTATGGCTTAGTGAATGCATCACTGGGTAATTCCTTGTTGGATTTCTAGTGATCTTTGATGTTGACAAACAAGAATAGACACTTTATAGTCTATCTGTCTGATGGTGTAGTGGCTATAGGTGCTGAGTGAAACTGATTAGCTAGATAGGATCATCCCTTGTTGGATTTCTTTGATTATGTCACTTGGTTTGGCATAGCCAATGTTCCCAGGGTGCTTTCCTATTTGTTTCTCTCTTGTTCACTTGCACCAATTTGGCCAGTAGCAATATGATGACTCACATATAGGGTTTCTACCCTTGTGGTGTGTTTGAGATCATGCCTGTGCAATTTATGAGCAAAACCATCTGGTTTGCTCATGACGAAGTGTATACCTCACTCCAGCTCCTAGATTAAAGTGTTGTTGTAGAGGATTTGCTTCTGGTGGTTTGCTTGACTTGCCCTGCTCCTCCTTGTGACTTGTGATTCTTGGTCTGATTCAGTGGTGAGGTTGGACAGGTTGAACAGCACTGGCTGTTCCTCTTGTTCTAGCTGTTCTTGGTGTTCTTGGTGACTTACCCTGTTGCTGTCGTTGGATGAAGCAAATGGCTAGGGTTTGGCTACGAAAAGTTTAAATATGTGCTCTCTTGCTCTCCCCGGTCGACGGCTTGGCCTGGTCATCTTGGTGACTCTCCCTGGCTGTGTATGTGCTGGTGGACATGCACACTGCCTTGTGAGGTGCCTGTGTGGTTCCTGGTTGGAACTTGGTCCATTTGGTGGATCAGCTCGGCTGATCTTGATAATATCCTCTCAACTTCTCATTTTATTGCTAACCTGCCAAGTGGCAATGCCACTTGGCATAACACTTGTCTTTGGTCTTTGTTTGTGTGATTTCAGGGAGCAATGTGATACTCTGGATGAAGATCAAGATCCTCTTGGCAAGATCTCCATGACGATCATCTTGTATAGTTTAGGATAGATCATTCACTTGTAATTTTCTTTTTATTTTCTTTTATTTCTTCAATTTCTCCAATTCTTGTAATGTGTTGTAATATTTCATTTATTTCCATTATGAATAATGTAAAGACAATGTATATTGTGTGTTAATCAATAAAGCTCAAAGTTTTCTCTAATGAGCTTTACTATAGTTTAATTGTTCATATTGTTTATTATTTATAATTTACTTGATGAATTTCCTCACAATTGAATTTATGAGATATTCATTTGATGTTTGAATTTGAAATTCAAATTCAACTTAAGTTTGAATTCAATCATGCAACTTAAGTTATGATGCAAACTCTCCCCTCTCTTCTCAAAACCCTAAACTAGTGAAGTGAGTTGCAAGTTTGTCGCACTCTCGAAACCCTAACCCTGTAAGGTGTCGAGAGAGAAACTTGTCCCCTTCGATGCGTTTTTGTTTAAAAGCGAAATTTCCCGAATTTACTATGAAATGCACATCCCTTTCTAAAATCTACCCCTCGATCGTCTCTAAACCTGGGACATTACAAACAACGAGCCAATTTTCCGGCTTGGTACTACCGTCATAACTCCTTGTGTCCCGGGGCAACTGAAAGTTACGCACCGGAGGTTCTTCCCTCATGATCCGGTGGCCGAAACATGGCGGACCCGAAGGACCTTCAGCTTCAATCATCTCGGACAGGTAGACTCTGTCCAGCCTGTGCCGCGCATCTTGCCCCGGAAGAAATCTTTCTCCCACACAGTCTCCCAGTGGGTTTATGTGATAACCGGCTCTCTCCATTTCCGAGTCACCGTCATCATACCGGCTTGGTATTGCACCACCGGCTCTTGGACATCTCGGTGGTGGCATTCCCCCACCCGCATTTGCCGCTCTCGCTGGGTGATAGTTTTGCCCGGCTTCGCCATTTCTGGCATAACCGTCTCCGACATTTGCTTGGCCTACTCCTTGGCTTCTTCTGCCGGCGCTGTTCAGCCCGCCTTTTTGTTTTCCGGCTAAAACTGGATCATACACCGTCATCTACTTTTTGTTGACACTCTTTTCTCTTCTTTTGTCGGGATGGGGGGATGATGCCTGCCCATGTGACTTTTCTCCTGCACCCCCAACCGAATGAAAGATTTGGGATGCTCCGGCACCTTGCTTACTCCAGGCAGCCTCTGCAGTGTGTTAGCGATAGCAAGTAATTCTTTAACACGGGCTTGTAGCTTTATCAAAGCATCACCCGACAGAGTTTCAAGTTCCCTACTGCGGCTTGAGCAGCCCTAAGAGTTTTATCCGGAGTGCTATACTTGGGCTTCTCTGCCGGCGAAAGGGACGCCGACATATATTTACCGGAATGAACTTCCCGGTGCAAATCCTTATCTAAGTTACGACCTCTAAGCCAGGTAGCCGCTACTCTAGCAAGATCTGCACTAACAGAAGCAAAGTTGGGCTACATTATACTCACATAGGGTGATGTTGAGTGCGTGCTGGGCACGAGCTATCTCGTTGGCTCCGGTAAGAAGCGTCTGGCGTTGCGCCTCCAACTTGGCTTGAGTCAACACTGCGCCGGCATTGGGCGCAACGGGCGTTGACAGCACATCCATGGCGGCTTGAAGAGGAGTTGCTGTCGGGGGCACGTTGGAGGTGCCGGCGATGTTCTGATCCCGCTTCAGCGCTGGCTTGGCCGGGCGCGCGGATTTGGTGGGGGAGTTGTTTCCACCGGCTGCTCCTTTGCCGGCATCACCAGCGCCAACCATCATCACCTCGACGCTGCCAGCGGTGCGATCCGCAACACGCGGGAGGCGCGTGACACCGGTGGATCCGGAGCCACTAGTACCACTGCAGGAAACCTGCATGACGGCACGGTGCCGACGTAGAACCAGTGCGAGCCGAAGAGCATGACTCCGCCGTTCCTGGGGAAGGTCGCGCCGTTGGCGAAGCTGCCGGGGTTGTCGTTGATGAAATCCAACGAGCCGAGCCGCTGGATGAGACCAGAGACTACATGCTCGCCGGAGGCGGTGACAAACCCCGTCTGGATACGAACACCAGCCGGTGCAGCTGCTGGCCCCATGGTGGGCGCCAACTATCGTCGTGGTGAACAAACAGATGCCATGGGTAGGCTTAAGTTGGGGCCAAATGTGCACCGAGGGATCCGGATGAGGGGGAGATGAAGGAGAAACTCACACAAACACACACGAGACAAATCTTCTACCAAGGTTCATGGCCCTCGTGAGGAGGTAACGCCCCTCCTCCTGCATGTCTGTACTATATGAGCTCAACAAGGAACTACAATGGTGTTCTTTAGCTCTTGGCCAAAGGAAGAACATGAAGTCTAGAGGGATAAAACCCTAAGTATGATGAACTGTAGTGCTAGCAGGAACCTCCCGTGCAAGGGAGCTACCTCCATCCTTTTATAGTGGAGAGGAGGCTTAAAAGAGAAGGAGCTAGGGAAAAAGGGGAATCTTGGCCTACATCAGCCGGTCTTGGACTGTAGCCTTGACCATGTGGCCGTGAATTCCTTGCCTGTGTCTTCTGTGCGCTGACCTCTGCTGGTCTGCGCACTGTAGCACCTTCGTTACCTCTACGCTCTGGCTCCAGTTGGAAGCTAGCGGGGCTTCGTCATAAAGTTGATCTTGCGTATCTCCTCAATGTCCTATAGCGGCATGACCGGATCTTTGACCTTGGGACCGGTATATGGCCGTTGCCCCTTGGCCGGATCCTACCATAGTTTTATCCGGATTAAGCCAGAGCTTCGCCTCTTGTCCTTGAGACTTTGGCCTAACTTCGATCCATCCGGCTTAGTTCATGCCGGTATCTCTTGTTCCGGCATACCCCTTCTGGTATACCAGACGATACGATCTTGGCGACCTTTAATCTGATCACTCTTATCTTTGATAAATATTAGACTTGTTTGGATTAAATATATAAACCAGTTTCTAATCACTTGACTTAGGCACTTTTGCCATACCTTTGACCTACTGGGGGTCATCCCCCGACATATATAGACTGAAGACCGAGAAAGATAAAGCAGAAAATGAAGAAAGAATGAGAGGCCCAAGATGAGATAACGAGAGATTAATACAAAACAATGACCGAGGACAGAGACTGAGGTGACTGATATAAATGAATAAATAAGACATACAAGGCTGAGGGACTCAAAATAGCTAGAGATTAAACTGAGAGACAGAGATGGAGAACAAATACTAAGACTAAAGAAAGTGTGACATAGAATTAAGAGATTACTCAAAAACAATGAAGTATAAAGACCGAAGATGAATGAGAACAAGAGAATGAGTAAAAGGATAATAAAAAAGAGACGAAAACAAAAGAGAGAAAGGGGACGAAAGAAATAAGAATCCGTTATAGAGAATGAGAGATGGAAATAATAATAAAGAAATGAGAGACCGAAATAGAAAAGAAAAATTAAACAAGGAAATAAACAATACATGAAATGATTGAGATTAACTGAGTGAATTATAGCAAGTAAATGAGATACAAAAATAAAAGAGACGAGTAAAATGAAGAATGATAGAGAGACTGATACAGAGAGAAAGATATAAATCTATAACTGAAAGCTAAAGCAATGAGGAGTATTGACTAAAGATCTATATAGAAAGAGAATGAGACACAAAGAAAATGAAAGAACAAAGACAAATAATGAAGAAATAGTCAATATTTAACTAATTCTATTGTCAATGCTATTAAAAACAAGGTTGTGTTATGTGATGAAAGTTTACATGTTTTACAATTATTCGCTAATTCAAAATTTAATAATATTAACTACAAGAAAAGTTCTCATCCACAACGTCAAATTTTCATCAGGTATTGTAACATCCCAACCTTGTTATATCTAAATAAATAGTTGTTCATGAGCATTGCATGCATATAGTTTGCATTTGAGCAAAATTTTGTATCAAACCCTAATGTGCAATTTTCCTTCTTGTTCAATCTCATTCAAAATTTCTCAAGATTTTTAAACTAAGGAACATGGTTTTGTTGTTATTCAATAAGCCCATGTGTGCTTTGAAATATCTTAGGAAAATTTGAGTTCCAAACAGTATTAAAACATAATTAAAGGGAAAAAGGGCACCAACAACGGGGGGGGGGGGGGGGTAGGAATGGAAAAGAAGCAGGGAACCTTAGGGTTTCGGTGGGGAGGCTCCAGGTGGGCTGCGGGCTTGGGGGAGTTGGCTGCCGGTTGGGCCTTGCTAGGCCTGGCCGGTTGGGAGCTTCTCCCCCTTGTTTTTATTTTTAAATTGTTTGATGTTCCTTTTAAAACACATTTCTAAATATATTTTAGCAATGAAATTTAGCAGAGAAAGAATAGGTATAATTTGAAATACAAGATGAGGTTATACTAGAAATAAAATAGGGTTTAATAAAATAGTTTTGAGGTTGAAAATATATGCATGATGCCATGATGCATAAAGGAAATAAAACAAACAAATTTATGAGGGGTTTTTCCTGGGCCATTACAAAGCATATCTTCTAGAATCTGGTTCACTCTTTCTGTTTCGCCACCAGTGTGCGGGTGATAGGCAGTGCTGGAGGCTGACTTGGTACCGAGGGCTTCATGCAGACTTTTCCAAAATTTCGAGGTGAATTGGGTACCTCGATCCGACACTATCCTCTTAGGAACTCCGTGGAGACTCACTATACGGGCTATATAAAGACCGTCTAGCTGGGTTCCGGGGAAGGTGGTCTTGACTGGGATGAAATGGGCGACCTTAGTGAGTCGGTCAATAATGACCCAGATGGAGTCATGGCCGCGCTGAGATTTAGGAAGTCCAGTAATGAAATCCATTCCAACTTCTTCCCATTACCATTTAGGGATTCTCAGGGGTTGGAGTAATCCAGCTGGTCGCTGATGTTTAGCCTTCACTTTCTGGCACACATCGCATCGAGCAATGAAAAAGGCTATCCCACGCTTCATACCGTGCCACCGGAATTGCTTCTTTAGGTTTTGATACATCTTGGTTCCTCCGGGGTGGATTGAGTAGTGGGTGTTGTGGGCTTCCTTCATGATGAGTTGCTTCAGGTCTTTGACATTAGGCACGTACATGCGTCCATTGTACCATAAAACTCCCTTGGCATCAATCACGAAACCAGGAACTTCCTCCCTATCCATCCAATGCTTGATTCCTTCAATACTTTCATGCCCACTTGAGCTTCTTTGATTTGGTCGAACAAAGTATGCTTCAGATCAAGATTTTCCAGGAACCCATGGCTAACCAACTCGAGGCCGAACTCATCCCGCTCTTCATACAGCTTGGGTTGAGAAATCCTAATCAAGGCGTTGAACGAACATGGCTCACGACTATGGACGTCAGCTACAACATTGGCTTTACCTGGATGATAATGAATGCTGAGATCACAGTACTTTATACTCCCTCCGTTCCTTTCTATAATGCCTATTGTTTTCTGGCACGGTAATTAACGCAAGCTAATTTATTCACACAAAACCCCCCAGCATTTTTTTAGAGGAAAGAAGGAAAGTGGAAACAGATCGGACGTGATTTACTCCCTGCTCCATCGGGAGAAAGGGCCAACCGTTCCGTGAGAAATTTGTGATGTTTCCTTAACCGACGCGATCTCACGTGATCTACTCCCTGCCACGTGAGAGAGAAGCAGCCTGGGAGATGGGAGAGATGAGATCGATCATGATCTGTTTCCAGATTTTTAGGCTGTACGTTGATTGTTTCCTTATTTTTAGCACTAGCAAATCGGTCGAAGGGGGTTTTTGCAAAATAAACACAGCTTTACTCTTATAATCTGAAACAAATGCAAAAAAACAATAGGCACTATATATAGGAACGGAGGGAGTAAGTTCCATCCATCTGTTTTGCCTCATGTTTAGCTCCCGCTGAGTGAAAATGTACTTCACACTTTTGTGGTTGGTGTAGACTTCACATCTATTTCCCACTAGATAGTGGCGCCAGGTCTTCAAGGAATGCACTACAGCAGCAAGTTCTAAATCATGCGTGGGGTAGTTCATTTCATGAGGTCGAAGTTGTCTTGACAAATACGCTATCACCTTGCCTTCTTGCATCATCACACTTCCCAAACCAAGTTTTGATGCATCATAGTACACATCAAAATCCTTGGTGATATCAGGCATGGTCAACACTGGGGTTGTAACTAATCTCTTCTTGAGTTCCTGGAACTGGCCTCACATTTGTCGGTCCACTCAAACTTCTGTTGCCTGCCAAAACTCACCGGCGAGCAGTGGTTAAGCAACACGAAGAGCCGGGAGACTCCCAAGACCGCTTAGTGGGCCCTGGCGCCTCGCGTCGTCCCGCAAAGTTCCAGCACACGTCTTGGCGGTTGCAAGGGCGTGCCACCTGACCTATACCTGATCAGGAAGGTGTTGGATTGCTTCAACTAGTCTCCTGCATGGTAGACACGTAAACATTAAATACGAGCCCGATCGGCTCTCAGGTTGCCCTGTGGATCGGCTCAAAGAGCCGATCGCCCCATGGTTCACGTTGGATTTACGATGACATGGGGATCCTGCTTGATCAAAACAAAGCTAAACCAATCTACGACAGTTTAGGGTTTTCACCGCATAACCGGAACATCCTACGCGTAGTTGGGCCTAGCAGATACGAAAGATGATGGAAACTATCCCTAAAAGAGGCCTAAAAACCAACATTAAGTCAATTCCCGGAACATCCCTTGTAGGAACGGTAAAACAACACCTAACGCACTACCGGATCATCCAACCCCAGCATAAGGCCTAATCATGTAGATATTAAACTAATCCTTGAAACAAGGAGCAATTATAACAGATCGGATCTACTAAGTAACGAACAAGCAAGGTGCTGCCCTTACACCTGAATAGGTGCAAGGACAGCTAGATATCGAGGGACGGCATTGCTAAGCAAATATGCATAAGAAAAGCATCAATGCAAGCCCCAAAACATCTACGATAAATAGTGCTACTCTCCATCAACAACGCTTCAGCACGAGTAACACAAGGTAACGAATAAACGTATACTGCCTAGATCGCAAGATGCGATCTAGGCAGCATGATGCTTACCCGGAAGAAACCCTCGAAATAACGGAAGAAACCCTCGAAATAAGGGGTGGCGATGCGCCTGGTTTGTGTTTGTTGTGAACGTGATTGTCCTCCTTTCTCAATAACCCTAGATACATATTTATAGTCCGTAGACTATTTAACGTGGGCATAAACCCAACCGTGTACGAGCTAGACTCTGTTTCTTAATCCTAACTGACACGTATACTACTATTATTTACAGATACACGGGCACGCTGGCCCAAATTCTAGCCCCAAGGCCGATTCAGAAACTCCTCTTAGATATAAATCTTCCAAGCCCATCTTCATCTCGGCCCAACTCCAATGCGGTCAAATTCTGGTGATAACACATGCCCCCTGGTTTTGGCAATAGTAATTCCAAAACCACTCTGTTTTTCCCTTTCTTTGTCGTGTCAAATCGGGGCAGAACAGAACCGCCACGGAATCCCTTCATCATGATACCTTTCCTTCTCAACTTCTCCGCATGATTTGACGGTTTTGGCACCACATCCTCGGGAACCGCTGCAGCATTGAATCATCTCCACTATATCGCCTCTATTTTAACCGCATCCTGCAGTTCACTTCTTCATCCCCTTCGCATTAGCACTCCAAAAGCCCTCCTCTGCCACCATGTCTTCTTCCTCCTCTGCCTCGTCGGGTCTTTCCTCCCAGTCCTCCCCCTCCCGCGAGCCGACGCCGGAGTGGGACCCGGAGGAGGCCCACGAGGCCTACATCCGTCGCGCCATAGAAGACGGGGACGAGTCCAGCCACGACTTCTCCGTCTGGTCTGAGGACGACAAGTCCTCGACCGACGGAGAGAGTGACCTCCGCTTCCTTGCCGACGGGGAAACGGAGGAGGAGAGCGATGACGATCGCTTCTCGTGGGAAGACTTCACCTCCTCCGAGGAGGAGGAGGAGGAGGAGGAGGAGGAGGACGACACCTCCTCCGATGAGCCGCTGGCCAAACGCTTCTGCCCCTGGCCGGGGAACCTCAGCGACTTCGACAGCGACGACGACGCTGACGAGGAGGACGAGGACAACGAGGGCCCTGCCGGCGGCCGCGGCAACAGCGACGACCAGCCATCCGGGAGTAGCGCCGACAACGGCGACGACGGCGACGACGAGGGCAGCGACGACCCATAGATAGGATCCTTAGCATAGGATCAGTAGTAGTAGATGGGGCAATGTATCCCCTGGTACTTCCTTTTGAGAGCAATCAACTCTTTATGTAAGAAATCCCGTTATCAATGAAGAATTTCCTTTAATTTGATTTTGCCGATTTCCTTTATGCTAATTTAGCCGATTTCCCCTCATACTGACTTTGCCGATTGTCAACTTGGTCAATGCTCAATGAGCCGATGGCAACGCATCGGTCCCTCACGATAAATTACGGGATAGGTCAATTTAGTCACCCCCTCAAACGGTAACCTGCAAACCTTGCTCAAATTCAGATCCCCAAATTTCCAATCGAACAGGTCCAGACCGCAGTCGCGCGAACCCTAGATCTTGGACACGCAAATCCAAACTCCGCAGCGAACCCAATGGCGGAATCATCCAGCGCCAACGCCACGGTCTCTGGCCTGAAGGTAATCCTTAACCGCTCCAAGTCACCTGAGCGTAATGTTAGATTTAACGGCAAAACTCCTGAATTAATGCCTGGTCTCATCATTAATTTTAGGTTTCAGACATTCTTCTGCCGCATCCTTCTCTTCCAAATTCCCTTTGCCTTGGTCCCCGTTCCACCGAAAATCCATCCAATTTGATTTCCTCCGAGGCCAATAGGATTCCCTTCGTGAATCAAAACCTGGATCTAACCTCCTGGGCCGACTGCTTACGAGCCTGGCCTAACCCTCCTGAGGACTGGGTTTCTTGGTACAATAGAGTAGCCAAAACTCACCAAGCCAAATGGGAAACCACAGGAATAGCCGATGCTCTGTCTTTGTCATTGTCTCCCTTTGAGAAACATGAAAATCTCCTGAAAACAATCGGCTACTTTTGGTCTGACGCGCTAAACTGCTTCATGTTTGGCCATGGCCCCATGACGCCAACCTTGCTGGACGTGGCCATGATCACTGGCCTAGACATTTCATCCCCCAGCCCCTCTGATTTCATGCTGCCAAAGGTGCCATTCAAACTCTCCTCTAAGGAAGATTGCACTAACTGGGGTGCCTATCTTAGACGCCACATGAAAACCAAGGGCCCTGTAACCGAGAAAAAACACACGGCCTTCTTGAACTTCTGGTTGGAGCATTTCATATTCCGTGGTCCTTCCCTCGCTCCCACCAAGAATTATCTCTCTTTGGCCTATGAACTTGCCAAAGGCACCCAACTTGGTATTGGCAAGCTGTTTCTGGGAGAAGTCTATCGATACCTCCAACTGATGTCTGTCAAACTATTCTCCCAAAAGACAGTTAAAACGGGAGGCCCCTGGTGGTTTATTCAGTTATGGGCTCAACTGTACTTCCAGAACCACATCCCTAACTTTCCACCTTTGGCTACCAGCACCTTTCCAAACACCAACGGGAAGCCAATCCGCTGTACCAGCTACGGCCAAGCCTTGTACAGTCTTCCAGGTAGCAAACTGAACCCTAAGGAAGCATCAGGATGGTTCAGAACTTTTTACCAGGGCCTGGATGACCCTCTCTTCTTTCCTTATCAGGAGTCTGAAAATTTTGAAAACCCAGTCTCCTTCAGGTTAGACAGCATTGCCGATGACGACAACACTCGGCAGTTATATTCCATCATGATCCGTCCCTGCTTCCTCCCAGTTGGCATTGGCACCTCAAACAGGATCATAAAACTGGTTATGAATCTTACCAGCCGGTCGTAGTAGGCCGGCAATTCGGTCTTGGGCAGGTGTCTCCTCACCTCTTTCTCCACCATCTAACTGAGAGCAGGGCTGACTTGCCTGATGTTATCACCAGTCAAAGATGTTACTCCTTCTTTGATGCTCTAGTCATCCCAATCCCTCACAATCTATCCTTCATCTCTTCGACTGATGACTTTGAGATCTGGTGGACAATGTGGAAGACCCATGCCTTCAGGAGAGCCCTAGGACCGTTGTTGAAACAACTTGACGCTGAGGCTGATACTTCTGCAGAACAGGTACCACTTGCTCGCAAATTTCCTTGCAATAGTTTCCAGTGATGCTTTATAACCCTGCTCTGTTTCTTTGCAGCAACAAGATGGCCCAGAGCCTGTCAATGATGATGGATCCCCCTTCAAATTCCTCCCACCAGCTCCAGTGGTCCTCTTCTGCAAGAACTCACCACCTTTTAAAAAGGTTGTGATGCAGAGCCAGCCGATTCCAATAAAATCGGCTCCCAAGAGTAAAGACTCTTCAGGGCCAGCTGCCCCCCGAGCCTCAGTCAGGGCGAGAACATCAGTGAGAAAAGTAGCTGCCAGGAAAACTTTGAAGGGCAAAAACCCTGCGCCAGCTCCAGAAAGCTTATATGTAAGCTGTTCTATACCCCATCTTGTTCCATTCATCCTTCTAGGCTTTTATAGCATGTCAGTGTCCATTAATCCTGCTCTTGCAGACCTCTACTGAAGACAATACCAGCGAGGAGACGCAGTCCAGCCGACGAGGCTCAAGCTCGGGCACCTCTGAGGACACCACCACGCAAAAACAGCCAGATGTGCCACCATCGGCTTCCAAGAAAAGGTCAGCCCCTGAACCTGCTGCCCTTCAAGCTCCCATCAAAACAGGGCAAGGAAGCTTACGCACAAAGAGTCAATGCACCAAGAGGGCTCGGAAGGATCAGCAAACCCCTTCCTCGAACCAAGAAGCTTCAAATGTAACGGCTCTCCAACTCCTCCTAGCTTAGTTCTTGTGCTTTGCTGCCCAGATCGGCTCACCATCTTTTTGCAGACTGATGAAACTTCCAGTGGGGATGTCGAGGAAGTTCTGATGCCCTCCACAACTCTGGAGGTAACAACCTCTAAAGGTGACATCGACCAAGTTGCCACCTTGGCCAAACCCCAGGCAGAGACGCCACAGCCGATTGCTTCGTCATCGGCTGTTCCCATGGTCATAGGAGAGGTATGCTCCCTTTGTTGGGCTTGCCCTTACCCTGATCTGCAGACTTATGCTGCTTTTTGTTGTTTGTCAGGGGTGTGATCTCTCAGGCTTGCTGTCGTTCGACCCTGAATCTATTAAGCCGGCCCACTCCACAGCACGTGATGAACCGAGCCCTAGTGTCATCGCTGACCAACTCCAACGCCTCAAAGCTCTGCTTTCTTCACCCATTGAGACATTAGTCAAAAACTCTGAGGAGGTGAAGAACATTCTTGAAGAAATCCAGCCTCACGTCCCAGTGACGCTGCAGTTGAAGCTCTGGCCAGTCGTGACGTTGTCTGCCTTCAGGTCAAGGGTGCAGTTGGCTCGTCAGAGAATCGACTTACGCCACACCCAACTCCCGCCGAAAGCCGATATTGCGGACAAATGTCAACGGCTTAACGAGAAAAAGGCAGCTTTGGATGCCAAGATCGACACCTCGTCAAGCACCGCTGAGCTTGAGATCTTGCGAAAGGAGCCGAAGGATCTCGAAGAAAAGGTGCGGGTCACCAAAGAGCTCATCTGTGACAAGGAAGCTTCCATTGCTCGCTCCCAACGGGAAGCAGAAGGCCTCAAGGCTGAACTGAAAACTGACTTGGCAGAGATACGTGCCTTGAACAAGCAACTGGTGACATGCAAGGATGATGACGACAAGGCCGAGATCGCAGAGGTGGATCACGTCCGTGCTGGTGCACTCCGCGCCTTAGAAACTTTCCTTCAGTAGGGCCTGCGCATGTGGCAGTTTGTGCTTGTAATTCTAGAGTCGATGGCTGTGCATCGGCTTTTTATTCTAGAGTCGATGGCTGTACATCGGCTGTGCTTAAAAAATTTATATTTTTTCCGGCCGATCTACTTATGCATCGGCCCCGGTATTCCAATGTCCATCATCTTCGAGGAATATATCTTGAGCTGCTGGCCATTGACAGCCACTTCATACTTCGTAACCTCGTATCTTATCCGTTTAAGTGCCCCCCGAGCCGATTTTTCAAAGGGATTGAAGATATCGGCTCTTCAGGCATCCTTTCTTAGATCAATGCTGAACACAGGCAAAATGCATGTCGAGGATAATTTTGGCCGATTGCTAGAATCGGCCTCCTTTTTCATTGCAATGCTCAATGAGGGTCTACAACTTCTTGGTTTTCTACTATGGCTACGTGACATGCTCGAGATGAGATTCGTGCTTTTTATTTTTTGGGGCCGATCGCGGGGATCGGCCTTGCCACGTACGCCTAGTGCCTTAGATCTTGCTACTCCGTCAGGCCGGTGGATAAGACCAGCCTCACCCCGTTTTTTGAAGCATCGATGCGTTCACAACCGTCCAAACTGATTCCGAGAGCGGCTCTTGGTCGTTTGCATCCCAAATATTCATGGCAGCTAGTGAGATCTCGATTGAGTCATCTGCCTGAACAACCTCCACTTCATCTCCATCCCATCGTATGATGCATTGGTGCATTGTGGATGGGATGCAACAGTTAGCGTGAATCCAATCCCTTCCTAGCAGGACAGCGTAATTGCTTTGTCTGTCGACGATGAAGAACGAGGTAGGTATGGTTTTTCGGCCTACGGTCAGGTCTACATTCAGAACACCTTTTGCTTCTGATGCTTGGCCGTTGAAATCGCTTAACGTGACGTTGGTCTTGATCAGATCGTCATTGGAGTGTCCCAAACGTCGTAGCATGGAATACGGCATTATGTTGATCGCCGCTCCCGTGTCAACCAACATCTTGCCGACAGGCTGCCCATCGATATAACCTCTTAGGCATAGAGCTTTCAAATGCCCGTAGCTCCTCTCTCGTGGCTTCTCAAAGATCACTGGCCGTGGACCGCAGTCGAATTGAGCCACCGATACTTCCTCGTCGTTTGGAGCACAAAACTCTGACGGGAGTATGAACACCATGTTTGTATCAGCCGATGCCTCTGCATCGGCTTTTGTCCGTTTAGGGCGCCACACTTTCTTTGGCGGGCGCATCTCTGTCTCCAGCGTTTGCTGAATTTTCACGGCCAGATCGGGCCGTGCCTTCCTCAACGTGTACAGGTACTGTGCTTCGGCTTCCTCCAGGTTTCGTAGCCGCTGCACCCTACGCTTCTGCGAATGGCTGAGTCCATCAGGGCACCACCTTGGCCGGTGGTACCTATCTTCTTCTTCATCTGACTCCTCGAAGTCTTCATCTTGAGACGACTCAGCTCGCTTGTCCTGAGGTGGGAGAGGCCCGAGACGCTTGAACACTGAAACTTCATTTGTTCCCTTCCTCTGCGGTCTACATTCTGGGCAGTTCTCGATTGTAGGCAATCGGCTCATTCCTGAGTCCCAGCAGTGTTTAAAGAAAGGACAGTTCCAATGCCTATCCATGTCTTCTTGCTCTCTTGACTTCCCTCTAGCGTGACGCTCGTACCCTTCATCGTCTCTATCATATCGACGATACCTCCTGTCATCTGCATCAGACCGACGATATCTTTCGTCATCCACGTCGTAGCGCCGACGTCGGTCATACCGCTGCTCATATTTGTTAAGGAGATGCGCGGAGAGTGGTCGTTGATACCGCACGCTTCTCACTTCTTCTTCCGTCGAGTACCGTCCGTTATCATGTTGGGGCCGGTCGCGTGGATCGGCCTCCTCTTTCTCCTTGCCACGGGAGTGACTGCTTTCTGCTTTATCTTTGCCATGGCGGGTCCCAAGCCCTGCCATGTTGACACCAAAAGAGAAACCTGGCTCGCATCTTAGGGAGTGACTGAGATCCACCATGTTGACGCCAGGAAACGGATGTGTGTCTACTTTCATGGCAAATTGTCCGAAGATTAATCGGCCTGACTCTATCGCCATTTGAATCTGTGCGCGCAACACTTTGCAGTCGTTGGTGGCGTGGGTGAACGTGTGATGCCATTTGCAGTATGGCCTACCGTTCATCTCTTGTGACGTAGGAATTTTGTGGCCTTCGGGTAACTTCAGTTGTTTCTCCTTCAGCAGCAAATCAAAAATCTGCTCAGTTTTGCTTAAATCAAAGTCAAACCCTTTTGGAGGCCCTGGTTGTTTCACCCATTTGCAGGACACGGGAACTGCCGTCCGAGTCCATTCAGCCACGGCGACTTCCTGATCTTCCGCAAGGTCTTCATCCTCCTCAGCGTCGACCAGGCCTATCGTGCGCTTGAACTTGTCTTGGTACAATTCTGGGTGGCGCTGTTCATACGAAGTTAGTCTCTGGACCATGTGCGCCAACGAATTGTACTCCACTTGGAACGTCAGATCCTTGAGTGGCGCTGCGAGGCCTGCCACGGCCAGCTCGATCGCTTCTTTCTCGGATAAATGAACCGAATAACATCGGTTCTTGACGGTTCCGAAACGTTGAATGTATTCGGACACCGTCTCTCCTCGCCTTTGCCGAACCTGCGTCGGATCGGCAATGCCGGCTTCGGTAGCTTCCGAATGATATTGTATGTGAAACTGTTCTTCCAGCTGCTTCCATGTCCGAACTGAATCTGGGGGTAGCGAGGTGTACCACCCAAAGGCTGGACCCGTGAGAGATTGAGCAAAGAACCTCACACGTAGCTGTGCCAAGTATCGGCTCACGTGCTCGATGGAGCTAGACCCTTCTGATCCACTGAATTTTGTGAAGTCAGGGAGCCGATACTTAGGTGGCAGCGGGATCAGGTCATACTCATTGGGATACGGCTTGGAATAGCCGATTGTTTTCTTCTTCGGCAGGATACCGAACTGGTCTCTCAAGATTGCGCTGATCTGATCCACAGTAGGAGCTGTAGGGGTTGAGGTGTCCGGACTTGTTGTAGTGGCATATTTAGTTAGCCACGCCTGTTTCTCAGCATCTGCTCCAGAACTCCCCGCTGCTCCAGCAATCCCTCCTGCCGTAACAATCGCTCCTGCTCCGGCAATTCCTCCTGCCGAAGTTTGGATCGCGCGCGTCCAGTTGTTGCAGTCCGGCACGTATGTGCACACGTATCCATGTGGGATCTCCTTGGGCGGCTCATACAAGAATTGGTAGTCGCCGGGATCACCTCCAACCTTGTAGACCACGTATGCCGGTGAACCTTGTTGCTGTGGGGCTGCCATCGCGAATGGCAGTGGTGGCCTCGTGTGGAATGGTATCTCTCCCTGGTGAGTCCCTAAAGCAGGTCCTGACGGAGAATACTGATGTTTCATGATTTCTTGCACCACACGAAGCGCAACTCGCTCAAGCGTATTCACCAGGCTCTCAGAATGCCGATGTAGAGAATGAGCCACAGCATAGTTAATTTCTTGGCGCAGGGCTCTGGTACGTTCCTCCGAAGGGAGAGACAGATCTAATCCCTCGAACGCGCCTTCGGGTGTGAATCCTTTGAACCGGATGCCGTGCGACCGGGTCTTCTCAAAAGAGCCGATGAGATCGGCTTCAAAGATGGCCTTCAGCTCATCGTATTTCTTCTTATGCTCTGCAGGTAGATCCTCGTACTTGATCGGTTCGTCCGACATCTTGGCTGCCGATGTTGACGTGGTTGTTGTAGAAAGTGTCCCACCGGGCGTGCCGAAATGTGTTGCTCGCCAAAACCCACCGGCGAGTAGTGGTTAAGCAACACGAAGAGCCGGGAGACTCCCAAGACCGCTTAGTGGGCCCTGGTGCCTCGCGTCGTCCCGCAAAGTCCCAGCACACGTCCTGGCGGTTGCAAGGGCGTGCCACCTGACCTATACCTGATCAGGATGGTGTTGGATTGCTTCAACTAGTCTCCTGCATGATAGACACGTAAACATTAAATACGAGCCCGATCGGCTCTCAGGTTGCCCTGTGGATCGGCTCAAGGAGCCGATCACCCCATGGTTCACGTTGGATTTACGATGACATGGGGATCCTGCTTGATCAAAACAAAGCTAAACCAATCTACGACAGTTTAGGGTTTTCACCGCATAATCGGAACATCCTACGCGTAGTTGGGCCTAGCAGATACGAAAGATGATGGAAACTATTCCTAAAAGAGGCCTAAAAACCAACGTTAAGTCAATTCCCGGAACATCCCTTATAGGAACGGTGAAACAACACCTCACGCACTACCGGATCGTCCAACCCCAGCATAAGGCCTAATCATGCAGATATTAAACTAATCCTTGGAACAAGGAGCAACTATAACAGATCGGATCTACTAAGTAACGAACAAGCAAGGTGCTGCCCTTACACCTAGATAGGTGTAAGGGCAGCTAGATGTCGAGGGACGGCATTGCTAAGCAAATATGCATAAGAAAAGCATCAATGCAAGCCCCAAAACATCTACGATAAATAGTGCTACTCGCCATCAACAACGCTTCAGCACGAGTAACACAAGGTAACGAATAAACGTGTACCGCCTAGATAGCAAGATGCGATCTAGGCAGCATGATGCTTACCCGGAAGAAACCCTCGAAATAAGGGGTGGCGATGCGCCTGGTTTGTGTTTGTTGTGAACGTGATTGTCCTCCTTTCTCAATAACCCTAGATACATATTTATAGTCCGTAGACTGTCTAACGTGGGCATAAACCCAACCGTGTACGAGCTAGACTCTGTTTCTTAATCCTAACCGACACGTACACTACTATTATTTACAGATACACGGGCACGCTGGCCCAAATTCTAGCCCCAAGGCCGATTCAGAAACTCCTCTTAGATGTAAATCTTCCAAGTCCATCTTCATCACGGCCCAACTCCAATGCGGTCAAATTCTGGCGATAATAACGCCAACGGCCGCTGAGCTCCTTCTACCCGGTCGAGAGGTGGAGGAAGTGGCGCGTGGACCTGGAGCATTCACCAGTGTTTTGGGTTGTGTACTTTGGAAGCCGGATGAACAGTTGGTTTGCTTGTTTCATTATCTCAATGATAGTGGAACACGATACGGGTGCTCCTCCGTGGTGTGAATGGCTCTGCTCCTCCATGGTGTGAATGGCTCTGCTTCAGGGCGTAGCATGGAGATGGACTCAATTTCCCTGCACCTTCTCAAGGCAAGTTGCCGAAAAAAGCATCTGCAGCTGAATCCGTCTTTCTCAAAGCCTTGGGGATTTCCCCTCTGAGCTCTCGGTGGATGATGCCGCCCTTCAGGAGTTCAGGGCACTATTTGATTCTCCGCTATGGGAGCAACATCTGCGCGCCACCACAGCCAGTGTTACGCGTGGACTTTGGGGCTGGGTAAACAGTTGGTTCTTCTGTTTCGTCAATGATAGTGGAACAAAACCTTTTCAATGTCGTATGGGGCAAAAAGATATCGAGCATGCTCAACAATTATCTGCAGAGCCGAATTTAGCTTTAGATACATGAAAGAAGCTACATTGCCAAATATGCATCAGTTAATGTACACTGCATATGATGCAGAATGAGGACAGGAAAACAGAAAGACCTGCCTTAGCATCTTCATATTCTGAAATCTGTCCACTAATTGATCACATAGGACTAGCAGCACTAGATACTCGTGCAATCTACTCTGTTTCTTGTGGACTTCTTTGCCATCCTGGAATCATTTTTTACTTAAACATCAGATAATGAAATGGAATCAATAAAAGGGCAGACAAAAAAGAGGCAACTAGATGTACGAGTACTCTTGTCCCCATCTGCATGAGTGTTACCCATAAATCTCCAGACAAAAGTGACACCATAATTTATATTTCATTAACCACTTGAACAAAGATAGATGATAATGCTCTAAGATCTTTCCAAACTATGAGAGAATTGATAACTACTAGATGAAAGCAAAACCAAACTAAAGATGACGACTAAAAGCGATATGATGAACTAGAAAGCATAAAAGACTGGGGAACTCCCCCAAGCTTGAGTGTTGATGTAGATCTTATTTCTTCTTCTCCTTAATAAAGTGAACTATATTGAATCAAGTAGACTTTTGGAACGGTTCCTTAATAAAGTGAAGATTGAACACACTAATTATGTAATGGCAAGTAGCAAAATGAATATGAATATTTAAGTTAGGAATGAGCTAGAAATCGGCATGTACCATGGAATTTAGACTATAAATCTCACCTATATTATTTACAAAAAAGTACTTGCCCTAGAACATAGCAGGCACATGTTATCTATCATGAATGTATCCACGTGCTGCAACATCTTGAAGAAATGGTGTACCTGGAGCATTCACCAGTGTTTTGGGTGTACTTTGGAAGCTTGATGAACAGTTGGTTTGCTTGTTTCATTATCTCAATGATGATAGTGGAACACGATACGGGTGCTCCTCCGTGGTGTGAATGGCTCTGCTCCTCCATGGTGTGAATGGCTCTATTTCAGGGCGTAGCGTGGAGAGGACTCAATTTCCCTGCACCGTCTCAACGCAAGTTGCCGAAAAAAGCATCTGCAGCTGAATTCGTCTTTCTCAAAGCCTTGGGGATTTCCCCTATGAGCTCTCGGTGGATGATGCCGCCCTTCAGGAGTTCAGGGCACTCTTTGATTCTCCGCTATGGAAGCAACATCTGCGCGCCACCACAGCCAGTGTTACGCGTGGACTTTAGGGGCTGGGTGAACAATTGGTTCTTCTGTTTTGTCAATGATAGTGGAACCCAGCCTTTTCAATGTCGTATGGGGCAAAAGGATCTCGAGCATGCTCAACAATTATCTGCAGCACCAAATTTAGCTTTAGATACATGAAAGAAGCTACATTGCCAAATATGCATCAGTTAATGTACACTGCAGATGATGCAGAATGAGGACAGAGAAACAGAAAGACCTTCCTTAGCATCTTCATATTCTGAAGTCAGTCCACTAATTGATCACATAGGAGTAGCAGCACTAGATACTCGTGCAATTTACTCTGTTTCTTGTGGACTTCTTTGCCATCCTGGAATCATTTTTTACTTAAACATCAGATAATAAAATGGAATCAATAAAAGGGCAGACAAAAAAGAGGCAACTAGATGTACAAGTACTCTTGTCCCCCTAATATATTATATTCTAGTTCTCCGCGTGAGGAAATGGTTCCAGGATATATCAAAATGCACAGAAGTGGGTCTGCAATAGTGCTGAAGTTGTATTTTGCAAGGACCCATATTCTTGACTATAACAGTCAATGTGTGTGGTGTCCTGTAATGGTTTTCAGCTTCTTTCCTCTGTTTTCTTCCTTAGTAAGGTGGCTGTGAATGGGATACCAGCAAAGTTGGTGTTGATCGATGCATGTGAACTTTTCAGTTGATACTCAACCAAACTTGCAAAGACAAATAAGAAATACAAGACCATAATTGTGAAACTAATCATACCTTGACTTCAAGGTAGTGCACTGCACAGGAACTTCTTGAAAACCCTGAACAAGAAGGATAATTATAAAATGGTGGCATACCTTTGTTATGGCTCCATCTCAACAATCATTTTTGTCATATTCAAAGTAAGTATTGGTTCAGCACTTACTCGTGAACAAGAAATAGCTCAATCCTTGGAAATTCTCATTCAATTCGTGGACCTAATAGCTATGAAGTACATCAGCACCACCAACCCAAAAGGCCTAGGTTCAGCTTGACTGATTAATAGAGCTCATCACCATTATGAAATTATTGTGTTGACCAAGTTAATATATCTCTATGTGAAAACCTATGCTACACCCTTATCTTTCGGAGAATCCTGAAAATCATCTTCACAATTGTCAAAGCCCAGTATACACATCATCTTGGCATCCGGTGTAATGCCTGCCTGGATCATACTCTTGTACATCATCTTAGCTTTCCTCTCATCTCCAGTTTTGTAGTATCCTATTATGAGATCTGTATAAGTTACTACAGTAGGTGTAAGACCCATATTTATCATTTCTTCCATCAACATGTTTGCACCATCCATTGCAAGTACTTTACTGAACCCACCAATTAAACAAGTATAAACAAAAGCATCTGCAGGCAAACCCTCCTTTTCCATCTCTCTGAATATTTCCAGAGCTGCCTTCATGTTTGAGCGCTTACAATAGCATGCAATTAGAGACGTATATAAAATCATGTCCGGTTTTATACCCTTCCCAATCATATGATTAAACAATGTCATAACTTCCGGAAGTCTATTATCATGGCACAGACCATTTATCAGGCTAGTATAAGTAAAGATATTAGGTTTTGTCCCCTCATCCACCATTTTATGATACAACCTGAAAGCCTCATGCAGATCCAAAGCTTTCACAAAACCATCAATAATAATACTGTAAATCACAGTATCAGGAACATAACCCCTTTTTATCATATCCCCGAAAATTCCCCATACATCATCAGATTTGTTGACCTTAAACAGCCCATTGATGATAACCCTGTATGTACAAAGGTTGGGGAAAATTCCAAACTGGCGCACTTTATCCAGGAATGTGAAGGCTTCAGCAATCCGGCCTTTGTTACTGAAGCCATTGACAAGAATTGTGCAGGTCACAATGTTTGGACTTATCCCATTATCGAGCATGAGCTCAAATGCACCCAATGCTTCTTCAAGGTCCCCGTGTCTACAGTATGCAAATATCAGACTAGTGTAATTGTAGACATCTGGAACAAAATTATGATGAACCATGTCATTCCAAAGGTCACAGGTAACGTCTAGATCCAAATGTTGGCAACAGCCATGAAGAACAATGCTGTACACTATGTGGTCAGGCTTGAAACCATGCTCATTGAGCCTCTTAAAAAGCTCAAACGCCCATTCAATATTTCCAGCTCGGCAAAGACCATGCAAAAGTGAACTGTAACTTGCCAGAGTAGGGGCAATTCCATTCTTTGCCATTTCAACAAGCATGTAATAGCCTGTCAACAGATCCCCTTGTTTGCATAACGCATCAGCTAATATGCTGTAGCTATGGACATCTGGGACAAACCCACCCTTCTTCATCGCATCAAACACCACTATTGCTTTTTTAACCTGACCCTCGTGACAGAAACCATGAATCACTGCATTAAAACAGTAAATGTTGCAAGGGTCGCCTCTCTGACAAATCATTTGAAGAAAGTTCCATGCAGATGTCACCTGTCTGGCACGGCAAAGCCCATAGAGGTAAGTACCAAAGGTTACAGCATTCGGCTTCACACCTTTTGCTTCCATTTCACAAAGAAGCTCGAAGGCTTCCTCCAAGCATAACTTATCTCCATGGGTATACGCACTCATCAAAACTGAATAAGAGTAGACATTTGGTGAAGGACCAGAACTCTTCATATCATCAAACAAACTCCTTGCGTGCAGGATTTGTTTCTTTTGAACTAAGCTCTTCAGTAAGAAGTTGCACACTCGCAACTCAACTCCAACCTTCTTGGCCTCAATGTAAGTGAGAAGAGCATCCTCAAACATTGACAGATCTACAAAAATCCAAATGATTGTGGCATAAACTTGTAGCAATGTCATCGACCCACCCATACTGCTGACCAACATAGGTGCCAACTCAAATAAGTCTGGCCCAGCATCCCCGCAGTAATCAACAATGCTGTGAATCAAGCACCGGATGTCTGTGATTCCATGCGGCAAGAATGACCGCATAAGCAATGCAAACAACCCAACTGACTGGGATAGGCCATATAACCTGACACACTCCCTGAAGGTAATCTTTCTGGCCTCATCCAAATTCGATGTCCGGACTGCTAGTGCGATCAAAGGATGAATACACCGGCTTCTATACTCGCTGCAAAAAGAGCTTCGACTGGGTTCTTGATCATCCAAGCTCTTAAAGCTACAAGCCAGAGAGGAAAGGCACAATACCGGGGGCGATTTCTGCTTATAAGGGCTCGACGCAGGAACCCTGGCACTGCTCGGTGCATAGACGATGAATCCCAACCCGTCTTTACATTGATGGCACCAGTCAAAGAAGGGAGATCTCGCAAAAAGATTGCACTTCATAGACCAAGCTTCTGAGAGTTAAAAACGAGAAAGAATAAAACAAGCTTGCAAGTTTATATCAGAATTTCCTGCAAGAAACAATCAAAATTAATTTCTTCTTTTCTCTGTCGAGATAAAAAGGGCAGCGCAGCTACCGTTGTTCGAAAAGAAAGAACAATAATCTAACAGGGGAGATACAGCATAAACATCTATCGAGCGAATGCATTGAATTAAAGTTGGAAGAACAAATTAACATCAATCTTTATCTAGCATTGCTTCTGAGTACAAATTATAAAGCTCGTGTAAAAGAGCACAGGGCACTCACGCTGGTAGCGGCGGCGTGGCGCCCTTCCAAGTTGTACGTGCTGGATAGAGGTAGGGCAGGAGGAAGGGCGCGTGCACGAGGGGGTCACGGGGAGGCGGGAAGAGAGAGCAAGCTCACAGCGGCGGCGCGATGCAAGGAGGACGGCAGCGAGCGGCGCGATGCAGAGTGGAGGTCTCTGCGTTCAGGCTGCTTGAGCGAGAGAAAGTACCTATCCTACAGAGTGGGAAGCCTGGACTAGGAGTCAAGCAGAGAGCATGCTAGAGGCAGGTCCTCACCACTAGAGCATCGCCCGTCCACTCGAGCTCTTCATGGGCGGCGGCAGACGGTCGCTCGGAGGAGGGTAGGAGGCGGGCCAGTGGCAGCGGCCTAGCAGCCGAGCGTCGGCAGCACCGCGCCGGAGAAGGACGAGGTGGAGCTGCACGTGGGCGCGTGGCGGCGCGTGCTTCCAGCCGCAGCGAACCAGGGGAGGGAGCGAGAGACGCGCACAGGCACAGAGAGGGGAGGGGTTCGAGCGTTGCCCCGCTCGGGCCTTGTTTCCATGGTGCTCAGATTGTTGGGCTACAAAAATGGGCCAGTACTGCGGTCTGCCCCGGACAAGATCAGAAATTTCCTCTATATAAAAAGGCGAGCTCAGAAATCTCCATGTAGTGTGTCTAACTACTTCAGACTCAATTAGTTCGGGAATCATATTGTACTCATGGGCGGAGCCACCACCGGGTCGAGGAGGGTCGGTCGACCCGGCTCAGATTTTGGAAAAAAAAATCGACACCCAAGCGGTACACGAGAGCGGACGCGTCAACGCGCAGACTCCAACCCCGTGCGAGGCCGAGACAGCGAGACCCCAATCCCGCACGGCGCGAGTACGCGACCTAGCCCCACCGTCGCCACGCCCCGTTCCGGCGGCCCGCCGCCGCCTTTCCCCGCCTGTCCGCCGCCGCCATCGTCTCCAGTTGCCTCCCCCTGCTCAGCGGCTCAGCTCGCCCCATCTCCGACTCCAATCGCCTGGCCTCTGCTCGGCCGGTCGGCCCTGCCCGGCTGCCCCCAGCTCGGCTCGTCCCCGCTGCCTTCGATGGACGCCGACGAGGATGCTCGCCTGGATCAAACAGGAGGCAGCGAGAGGTTGAAGAAGCACACAAGAGGGCACGCGTAGAGGTTAATTCCCCCCCCTCCCCCCAGAGTTTTGATATATATCTATAATCACTAGTGTTTAATTAGTAGCTCTGTATTTGTGAAATCTTTCCTCATATTTTGCTTCCTTTTTCAATGTTGTAAGCAAATGTTTCTAAAAAAATTGAACTAGCAAATGTGGTTGCCGATCCCGAAATTCGGAGAACAATTGAATCATTTGATACCCCAAAATGAGGTGGGCATATTTGTCGAGAGGCCATACTCGTTTAGATGGTCATAATTTTCTCAAAGGTCCGGATAAGCGGTCATTTCTAAGTGCATGGTATGACAAGAAGATTATGCTACGTTTCCATTCCTACAACAACCGTAGAGGTCATCTTCCGCGGGAATTTCGTCTTCCAAGCTTAGATGCAACTTAATGGTATGATATTATCTTATCAAAATGTAGCTCTATTTTGGTGTTCTTGTTTTTGTAGTCATTTTGTTGTTGTACTTGATGAAATATGCAAATTGAATCAATTTTGGACCTAGCTATTTTGTTGAATACATTTTGCTCTTTTCTGTCAAAAAAAAATTAGAGCTTGGTTTCGACCCCCCTCAGTTTAATTTCTGGCTCCGCCACTGATTGTACTTACATTTGTGTTAGGTATAATGGAGATGCATTGGATGCTTGTCTCATATTTAGGAAGAAGTGGTGACTCCATGGTAATTTGAGGCAAGATAGGATGATTAACGAACTCATACATACTACATCCACAACAATGCTATCTCGGTAGCAAGTATTTCATCATGCATATTTTTCTAGTATCCAACCGTGTGGTTGCATCTTGTCATGAATCTCTTGATTTGTAAATATTATGCTACTTGCAAAGATTTTAATGAAACATCTTTAATGCAAATATGAGTAAATTGAGATGAGCACATATGTTGGGTAGTATATAAAATCATGCTCATGATTCATTCATGCCAAATATGACTATCTAGAAATTTTATTGCATATCAATTTCTCAAGCATCTCGTATGTGCAATATCGATGAAAGTGCAAATTAAATTATTTCTTTTTGTATCCTCGTTTGCGATATTTGTTGCCTTTCTCAAAGCATCCCAACTATCTTCTATCCCTTGTTGATATTTATGATGTATTTTATGTGTTTGTGGTTGAAGTTCATGAATGTACAATAAGATAAAATTAAGTCTTTGGTCATGCTATTAAGCAAAAATTCTTATTGGTATAGTGCATGACTTTGTCCTGGATATCATGTTATATTTCTTATGTATCTATTTTATGTGTACATGTTTCTTTGTTGATAAACATCTTCGTGATATGGTCCACTTAGAGAAACTTATACACATAAGAGATGATACATCTCCATTTGATATCTTATTTACTTATTGTATATTGATTGGTCATGCTAAGCAATTTAATTCATTAAATTCTATGATGATGCTATTTGCTCATCCTTGTAATAGTCTTATAATATGTTTTGTCATGTCTTTCATATATTCTCTTAGTTGAACCTTTTATTATGGTGCATCTTACTTGTTGCTCAACCATTTATTTGTTGCAAATGTTAAGTTTAATTTTCTATCTATGATCTATTGAAAATGTTTATGTTTTAAATGGTAATGAGGGAATGAGGATTACATGTTACTAGGAAGTTTTGGCGCGGCGGCACGCCGCACCCGTGCTGTTACCTTTTTTTTCTATGTTGCAATAAACATAGTAGAGCAAGTGGTTATATCTGGCATACAGATAACACAGCAGGCAATTATACATAGTAGGAAGATGCTTTTAGATAGTTCTATACATGTAGAAGGCTAATCTGGATAATTATAGATGATCTTCTTGGTACATAATATTACATGATTACATGACTGCTGTAGCATTTATCCCAGTGACAGTACGTAAGGTAGTTGCATTATACATGTAGCAATGAAATCTGTGAAGTGAAAAAAGACAACAATTTATGAAGATAATTACACCTTACCTGACCTTTTCTATGAGCTATGGCGTCAAACCTTATCTGAATAGCTACACACTTCTATAGTTTTGTCTTACTCTTTTGAGATATGCGTCGCTGAAGCCAAGCTGATAAAAGAGTAGATGGCAAACAATCTGGTGCAAAGCATAATAAATTACATGGAATGTGATGAAATCATTAGAATCTAAATTAAATCATGCCAAGATGCATCAAGAAATTCAGCTTTCATAATTGTCCTACATAGAACTTCAGTGCAATACAATAAAATACTATTTTACTGAAAAAATTGCAATCCAACCTAAATAGTCCCCATCTCACTTATCTATGATAAAATTGATTTTTCTAAATAAAAAATAAATCATGAGCACAGGAACAGGTCGGTACAAACAACTAAAAGAGGATAATCAAAACATAGTATTTATTCTTCTCTCAAAGCTGTCAAGAAAACAGTCAGCAGGGTAACAGAAGGATTTTACTTTTTTTTTAGGGTGACAGAAGGATTTTACGCCCTGATTACCAATCCTTCTATGCATTTGTTTGTGAGGTGCGTCCAGAATAGTTTGTATTCATTTTTCTGGATACCAATGCAATCTAAATTTCTGTGTTAAGATTATATACCATCATGGTGTAGCCATCAGTGAAATAGTTCTCTGTGGCGAAGCGAGGGTAATTATGATGTGAAAAATAGAAGAGTGTAGTATTAAAAAAAATCTCGAAACTTATAAGTATCAATGTCTGCTGGCAGACCATCTATAGTCTAAGGTAAAAAAAAACACCACCTAAAATCACTTCCATATTGGTTACAGATCGTAGAGTGGCAAGCTCTGTTAGAAACCTCAAATATTGATTTACAGATTGTTAGTGCTCACACAAGAGCAAGCCGAGACACTCAGGCAAAACCATTACAGACTTCAAACTTTTCAGGCCAAAAAACTCACACAGGAGTTCTTGGAACACCGCCATCTCGACGTTGGACATTCCTAGCCAAGTAGAGCACCTTCTGACAATGTGCCGATTCTCTTCTAAGTGAGAGAAAACAATAGGCAATAGGGAGAAGAGAATAATCATTCATGGTTCTTGAGGAGATGCGGCATAGTACATTTATACCTGCTACTGATTTCAGCTATTCAGAATACATACAGTTTTGAGAGCAGAGCATGTCGGCCTATTATGTATCCTGCACCAGAGTGATGAAATTTTGACACCCTTTACCGGCCGAAGCAATGTATGCAAGAACTGACATATACATACCATGTCAATACTGGGTACATGATAATTAAGGGGATGGTTATAATTATGACTTACACTGTAGGCAATGGATAGACAGTGAGTTGGTACTCCTGCTATACTTCTATTAACATAAATAGAGGTAAAAATGTACCCTTTTTAGCTGCTGCAGCAATAGACCCTCAATTTTTTCCTTCTCTTTTTCTCGTATGTGTAGCTTGTTTCCCTGGGTAATTTTTTTGGTATTATGTCAGATATTTATGTGTAAAAAGCTTGATATAAGTTATTTTGCAACTGAGGGAGTACATGATATTGCCTGCACAGCAGTTAAGGCAGATGTATGCGCTCCCATTTGGGTATGTTTCTTTCTAGCAGTCTTAGCATGACAAATAACACCAATCATCAGGAGTGCTGACCTCTGTAATAACCACTTGTAGCTTGTATCGTTTTCCCTGCAAGTTTATTGGATTGCAAACCGGTGTGTACATTAGGATTGCAAATACTCAACTGATCTGAATTTGAACTGCTAAGCTCTCAGTGAAGAAACAAAAATATTGCCTCAACACCTCTAGCAACGTGTTTTATAAAATTCACTACTATTGAGCTGGTCCTACTTATCAAATTAACTACTATTGATAATAGCCTGGTGCCTTCTAATTATATCATCTACATCTATTCCCAATAGCATCGTACTCATGTCCTCCTATGAAAACGAATGAAATATTGCTAGT